>NW_022589707.1:73801889-73892949 GCF_004348235.1 Phoca vitulina
AACCGAAGAGGCAAAGGATCTGTACTCAGAAAACTATAAAATACTCATGAAAGAAATTGAGGAACACACAAAGAAATGGAAAAACGTTCCATGCTCATGGACTGGAAGAACAAATATTGTGAAGATGTCAATCCTACCTAGAGCAATCTACACATTCAATGCAATCCCCATCAAAATACCATCCACTTTTTTCAAAGAAATGGAACAAATAATCCTAAAATTTCTATGGAACCAGAAAAGACCCCGCATAGCCAGAGGAATGTTGAAAAAGAAAAGCAAAGCTGGCGGCATCACAATTCTGGACTGCCAGCTCTACTACAAAGCTGTCATCATCAAGACAGTATGGTACTGGCACAAAAACAGACACATAGATCAATGGAACAGAATAGAGAGCCCAGAAATGGACCCTGAACTCTATGGTCAACTAATCTTTGACAAAGCAGGAAAGAATGTCCCATGGAAAAAAGAGTCTCTTCAACAAATGGTGTTGGGAAAATTGGACAGCCACATGCAGAAGAATGAAACTGGACCTTTCCTTACACTGCACACAAAAATAGACTCCAAATGGTTGAAAGACCTCAATGTGAGACAGGAGTCCATCAAATCCTAAAGGAGAACACAGGCAGCAACCTCTTCGACCTCAGCCGCAGCAACTTCTTCCTAGAAACATCGCCAAAGGCAAGGGAAGCAAGGGCAAAAATGAACTATTGGGACTTCATCAAGATAAAAAGCTTTTGCAAAGCAAAGGAAACAGTCAACAAAACCAAAAGACAACTGACAGAATGGGAGAAGATATTTGCAAATGACATATCAGATAAAGGGCTAGTATCCAAAATCTATAAAGAACTCATCAAACTCAACACCAAAAGAACAAAGAATCCAATCAAGAAATGGGCAGAAGACGTGAACAGACATTTTTCCAAAGAAGACATCCAAATGGCCAACAGACACATGAAAAAGTGTTCAATATCGCTCGGCATCAGGGAAATCCAAATCAAAACCTCAATGAGATACCACCTCACACCAGTCAGAATGGCTAAAATTAACAAGTCAGGAAATGACAGATGTTGGCGGGGATGCGGAGAAAGGGGAACCCTCCTACACTGTTGGTGGGAATGCAAGCTGGTGCAGCCACTCTGGAAAACAGTATGGAGGTTCCTCAAAAAGTTGAAAATAGAGCTACCATACGACCCAGCAGTTGCACTCCTGGGTATTTACCCCAAAGATACAAAAGTAGGGACCCGAAAGGGTATGTGCACCCCGATGTTTATAGCAGCAATGGCCACAATAGCCAAACTGTGGAAAGAGCCAAGATGTCCATCAACAGATGAATGGATAAAGAAGAGGTGGTATATATATACAATGGAATATTATGCAGCCATCAAAAGGAATGAGATCTTGCCATTTGCAACAACGTGGATGGAACTGGAGGGTATTATGCTGAGCGAAATAAGTCAAACAGAGAAAGACATGTATCATATGACCTCACTGATATGAGGAATTCTTAATCTCAGGAAACAAACTGAGGGTTGCTGGAGTGGGGGGTGGGGTGGGAGGGATGGGGTGACTGGGTGATGGACACTGGGGAGGGTATGTGTTCTGGTAAGCGCTGTGAATTGTGCAAGACTGTTGAATCTCAGATCTGTACCTCTGAAACAAATAATGCAATATATGTTAAGAAAGAAAAAAAGAAGAAGAAGAATGTAGCAGGAGGGGAAGAATGAAGGGGGGGAAATCGGAGGGGGAGAAGAACCATGAGAGACGATGGACTCTGAAAAACAAACTGAGGGTTCTAGAGGGGAGGGGGGAGGGAGGATGGGTTAGCCTGGTGATGGGTATTGAGGAGGGCACGTTCTGCATGGAGCACTGGGTGTTATGCACAAACAATGAATCATGGAACACTATATCTAAAACTAATGATGTAATGTATGGGGATTAACATAACAATAAAAAAATTAAAAAAAAAAGGTGAGTTGTTTTCTGTATACTAATTTGGCAATAAAACACAATTATGTCTATGAAATACCTCAATACTTTTCTCTCATCATTTAAAAAATTACCCACTTCATATAGATGTCATTTGACATGACTCTAATGATAAGAATATTTCTTGTAGTATTGTCCATTTGAATAAGTCTGCATAGTGAACCTGAATTATATTAATTGATATGTAAATATATAGAAAAAAAATCACTCACCAAGTTGAACTATTTCAAACTGAATGAAATGTTATAGATTTCATTTTCTCCTTATATATACAGTGATGGTATTTAAAAAATTATTATCAATGATAATTGGTACAAAAGTTAAAAATTATGACTAAACTAAATTAAATACATAATATCACCAATATGTTAGGCATGGAAAAATGCTAATTACTTTGGACAACAATAATCAGTATATAATTGTTTAGTCTGAATTCAGAGTTGTGATATCTAATAATATATAGTTAATAAATAAATCTTTCAAATAGGCATGTCTTTCTCTCTCTTTATATATATATATATATATACACACACACATACATACATATACACATGCATATACACATACATACATACACACATATATGTTGTGGTATATATAGGTATAAACGTATATTTATATAAAAAATAAAAGTTCTTGAAAAATAAATAAATTCTTTTAGGTTAACCAAGCTATTTTCCTTACGTTAATAATTAATTACCTTGCTATTATTAAAGACTCCAAGAAATCATTCTCATTTATAATAGCTAGGTGTTGAGAGAGACTTTTGAGGCTAAAAATATTTTAAAAAGTAAACAAATTGATGCTATAATTTAAAAATCAAAATTAAGAAACTTCAAATGGAGTACCTTTATCACCAATTTGCTTTATAAACTTTAATCTGTCACCAAATATGCACTAATATCCTTAATTAAAACTTAAAGAAAATACCCTATAGCTTGAAAATGGCCACTGTATATACCAAAAAATGTATGTGAAGAAACCAGCCTGACTGAAAAACAGAGATTCTCTATTCTTGCACCACATTAATCATGGTTGGAAACTCTGGTGAGAGCTATAAAAACCTGACTAAAAAATAAATGCAAATAAATATATGACTGCCAAACAGTGTGATGCTATCAAGCTCAAAACCTGTGCAAGCAATATACTTACACACTTGCTTTAACGACTTGCTTCACAGAAGAATATCAAAAGAGAGCAAGAATTAGTTCCTACTGCTCTGTTGTCTCTTGGCTAATTCACAAAGGAGTGACGAGGTGTTTATACCTGAGAAATACAGACTGGAAAACGAATCAGGTGAGCAAAGTATCCCAATTTCTGCCCTTGAAACTGTGAAATTCAAGCCAATTTGGAGCCAGCTATACTTCTCTTTCAGATCCTACAGGAAAGCTAAGGTAGAGCTTCTGGTCCCTTTTGAGTAGGAAAAGGATTTCACAAGGGACTGTTGGAAAATTCAGGACAATCTGATTTAATGATAGCATTTATGTAATATATGCTTATTTTAAAATTTGAAACTGCATTAAAGAAAAAGCAAGACCATTTTCACAATCTCCTCTCCCATGAGAACATAGCCTAGCAACTATTTGTTAGAATAAATAAAATAAATAATACAGCAAACAAAAGGAGCTATGAAGAACTGGTTCTCTCTCATTGACCCTTTCTTCCTTCAATCTCTCCTACAAATGTCTCCAGAGTTCTATTATCAGTCTTTTCTAATTCTCTCCATGAGGGACTTAATTTATTTCCATTACTTCAAGCTCCTCTTTTATGGTGATTCCTCCTAAATTCATGTATCAATCTTGACATTTCTCTTTTGTGTCAAACTCATTTGGGCATTTCTGTTATGACACAACATATGTGTGACTGAACATACTTCATATCCTGCAAAATCATGCACTCAAAATAACAAGGCTTAAGGGAAAACTACAACTGGAGTGTACCACTAAAAACTGTGTTACCTTGTACAGAGTGCCAACAAAACAATAATAATTCTAATAAAAATAGCAAACAGTTTACAAGAGATGTAAAATCCCTAATAAGTAGAGAAATATTCCTGAAAATATAGGATTTGGCCTTAAAAATGGTAAAGGTAATTTTTTTTTAGTTTTTTAAAAATTTTATTTTATTATGTTATGTTAATCACCATACATTACATCATTAGTTTTTGCTGTAATGTTCCATGATTCATTGTTTGCATATAACACCCAGTGCTCCATTCAATACGTGCCCTCTGGTAAAGGTAATTTTATGGTAGTTTAAGAAAGTTCAAGTCTCCTGAATTACAGAGACATATCAAAATAAACAAAGGGAAGAGAGAAGAGCTTCTAAGGAAGAACATGTGGCCCAAAGGAATATGGAATGAATATCATCTACAATAATGCATTTAAGCTGAGTTACTGCACACTGTATTCAGGTGCATTTTCTTTAGGTTGGAAAACATTAATGTTCTGAGAAAATTTGCTTATGAACCAAAAGAAATTCTGCATGATAATCACATATAGCCAATTTAAGCAATAAGGTAAAAAGTAATTTGCATTACAGAAATTCATTGTAACAGGATAGGATTTCTAAATGTTAAAGAAAAATGCCCCTATTTGTGTGACTTTATTGAGACTCATTACTTGAATGAGCATGTGAAATCCATCAAATAATTGGGTGAACACATAACCAACCTGAGCAAGATGGGGCTCCCGAATCTGACATGGCAGAGTACCTCTTTGACAAGCCCACCTTGGGAAACAGTAATAATGAGAGCTAAGCCTTAGGCTGTCTTTCCAAGCTGGAAGGGTTTCTTCCCTGGTCACCAAGGCAGTGCATGCATGTTGGAGTTACCTATCCCCTTTCTATAAGTTGTACCAAAACAGCTACTTAACTTCTTTCATTTATGCTATTCATTCAAATAAAGTAATTTGAACCCCTCCCCCCACCCAAATAAATAAATAAATAGTTATGAAAATAATTTCAACTAAATATTTATAGGCTTTTCAAACTCAAATGAGTCCCAGGTGAAACTTTCTATCATCTGCTATAGACATGCTATTCCTCATTTACCACTTGCTTGGGATAATGTCCTTACTGTCATTTAGGCTTGAAATAATGAAGTAGCAACAGCAACAACCACTATTTGAGAATCTTTGGAGTTAGACAAAGGTTGACTCCCAAGAACACCATTTTTCAATTGTGAGCAAATCATATAATGTTCATAATCAAAATTCATATCTATTAAAGAGAGTAATTTATATCACTTTTGTTAGCATTAAGTAAAATGATCTTTGAAAATATTTTGGCACAATACCTAACACTTCTCAACAAACAGTAGCCATTACAATCTTCAATCTCTTTTATTGCTTAAATGACTTGAAACACAATGTCTTTCACTCTACTTGCATTATCACAACTATAGTATTATCCTCATTATCTATTTCCTGAATAATTATTAAAATACGTTTCTAAATTTTCTTGCCATACTGATTTCTACTCTTTCAACATATATTTTCAATATTTTTTACATTATCCTTTTGTAAAGAAAGCAAGATAGCTATGACATTCCCTTATTCATATTATTTTATACAATAGTAAGATCATATTCTTGACACGAAAAATCTGAACTAAATTGCAAATGGTCTATCGAGATTATGATATCCATGTGCATCATTTTTTTTTACTTTGTAAGCCACTTAAATTAAAAATAATGGTTTTTTTCCAAATATTCTTTCATGTTTTTAGAATCAGAGGAAAACAACTGTATCTTATGAGTTATTAAATCATAATTAAAATTTCCAGAGGCCTAATAAGATTTAAACCAGATGGTTTTAAAAAATGTACAACTATACTTAGCTACAAGTTTATCTTTTATCATTTCATTAGTAGTATCAATGACAAGACCTTATGTCTGAAAACAGAATCAACAGAGTATTGAAGTTGACTTATGGAAATATCTTCCACTTTCTCCTCTTTATCTTCCAATTTTAATTCCTTCCAACATATTCATATGCAAGCTCATATATACATATTAGTTATATACACATTGCTTCCATCTGGAGAAAATAACTCTGATTACAAGCCCCAGGAGTATTGGCTCTCTCTAGCATTAGAATCAACCAGGTAAAGTGTAATAAATTACAATGTGGGACACCATCCATGAGCATAATTAGATAAAGTTGCCTATCTTATATCCATTCCCTAAGGCCCAACATGACTCTCAGAAATAATGTTAACCTGTGCTCACTAAGTTTATATTTTAGTAAACATTTAAATCCAATTGGAAAGAATCAAGTGAAAAGAAACATTTTTTCACAATTAGAAAATATATTTATGAGTGAACTTTTATAATAAGATAAATGGACAATATGGTTTAAATTAAATTTAGGTATTAATGTTTTAATATGTCATTCTTACAAATATTTGGTCTGTTGGTAGACAGATCTAACAAAGAATTTATGATTATGTATTATATTAATAAGGATATGCATCTCCATTAGTAGACTGATTTCTTCAACAGTAATGAATATGTTTAAATTATTGTCATGATTAAAATAGAACCTGGAGTAAAACTGCTATTTAGAAGTGCTTGCTGAATAAATGAGTAAATGATTCAACAGAAAAACAGAATTATCTGCTCTCCTAAATGACTGGTGTCCCATGTTTCAGTATATGTGAAACTATGGCAGAATTTTTCTTTCTTATCTCTTAATCTAATTCATTTTCTAATGTAAGTACATCCATCTCCCCATTTGGATGACTCACAGTTAAAAGTAGAAGAGGAAATGGAAATGGGGATAAGCAGTGTGCTAACCAAAGAAAGTGTGGGCTTAAAATCCAAACACTCCTGGTACAAAATAAAGGGACTCCACAGTATCTCTATTATGTCCTACCTCCAACTCTAAGGAGGTTATTCTTAAAAATGGCTACTAAATTATGTACAATCAGGGTGTCTGCTGTTAATGACTTCTTTTTTAGAGCCCTGTCAGGCAAACAGGACCAAGGAGTAAAAATTATAAGGAAGCAGTACCTGGTTTTAGTCCAGTTTTATTCAAGACTGCACAACAAAAACCTAGAATACTATCTGACACATAGAAGATACTTAATATATATATACATATATATTTTTTTAACTGTTTGCCAGCATCCTCTATGTTGAAGAGAAATAAATACCTCATTGAGAACCTCTAGTTTCAGCTCAGACATGTAAGGAGCTTAGAAATCACCTTACCAGTAAAAATTAAACAAAGTAAAAGTCAATGACTTTTCTTGGACTCATCAGAGAATTTAGTTTGCAAAGCAAACCACACCCCACAGTCCAGAAAAATAAGCAAATCCAGAAAGTCACAGTTAAGATCTGCTTATCTGGGGCAGAAGCCGCTGGAGCTGTACACTGATAGGAACACTTAATGGTAATTTTGATTAACTGCTGGAGGCTGAGTTTGGACTACCATGAGACAGTAAAAAAATTAATGGTTACCAGGGGTTAGGGGGTTGAGAGAAATGAATAGTCAGAGTGTAAGAGAGTTTTAGGGCAGTGAAACTACTCTTATGATACTTTAATAGTGAATACATATCATTATACATTTGTCCAAACCAAGAGAATGTACAACACCAAAAGTGAACCCTAATATAAACTATGGTCTTTGGGTGATAATGATGTGTTACTGTTGGTTCATCAACTGTAATAAATGTACCACTCTGGTGTGGAGTTTGATAGTGGGAAATGCTCTGCCTATTCGGGGGCAGAAAATATATGGGAAATCTTGGTACTTCTCAATTTTGCTATAAACTTAAAGCTACTCTAAAAAATAAAGTCTATTAAAACAATCAACTATAATTAATATATTAAGGGCTCCAATTGAAAAAATAAACACTATTCAAACATAGATGAGAAATGCAGAAGAGGGATGGAGATTCTAAGAAATTGTTACAGAAAATGCTGGAAACAAAAATATTGTAACAAATAAAGTGTTTTTGATGGGTTCATCAGTAGACTGGACATGGCTGATGAAAAAATCAGTTAAGACTAAAGATATATCAATAGAAACTGTTCAAAATGAATTACAAAGAAAGAAAGAAAGAAAAAGAAAGAAAGAAGAAAAGAAAAAAAAGAAAAGAAAACGAAAAAGAGAATGAAATTACAGAAAGGAACACTCATAATTTGAAAAGTATAACATGTATTGGAAAATGAGAAAAAGGGAAAAGAGAACAAATAAGTATACAAATTTACAATAGCCAAAACTTTCTAAAACTAGTAGG
This sequence comes from Phoca vitulina, assembly GCF_004348235.1. NCBI lineage: Eukaryota > Metazoa > Chordata > Mammalia > Carnivora > Phocidae > Phoca > Phoca vitulina. The sequence continues at coordinate 73,810,119 of NW_022589707.1, forward strand.
AAACACCAAACCATTGATCCAAGAAGCTCAGAGAACATGAAGCAGTATAAACACCCTTAAAAAATGACTCCTACTCACACTGCAGAAAACCAAATACAGAGATTATCTTCAAAGAAGCCAAGAGGGGGTAGAGAGAATGCATCATCTACAGAGGAACAGAAATAAGAATTACGGCATATTTCTTATCAGAAAGTATGCAAAGAAGAAGAAAGTGGAGTAAAATACTTAGAATGTTGAAAGAAAAAAATGATCTGGAATTCTATATGTAATGAAATCGTTCTTTAAAAATGAAAAAAAGAAAAAAAAAAGGCTTTCTCATAGGAATAGAAACAAGGAATTTATGCCAGGATAGGATATCTTCCTTGCAAGAAATGATTTAAAAATCCTTCAAAGAGAAGAAAAATGATATAGGCAGAAATTTGGATCTACATAAAGAAATGAAGTGTCAGAAAAAGAATGAATTAAGGTAAAATAAAATATTTTATTTTTTTCATACTAAAATGCTTTAAAAGATAATTTTAGGGGGGGAAATCGGAGGGGGAGAAGAACCATGAGAGACAATGGACTCTGAAAAACAAACTGAGGGTTCTAGAGGGGAGGGGGTTGGGAGAATGGGTTAGCCTGGTGATGGGTATTGAGGAGGGCACGTTCTGCATGGAGCACTGGGTGTTATGCACAAACAATGAATCATGGAACACTATATCTAAAACTAATGATGTAATGTATGGGGATTAACATAACAATAAAAAAATTAAAAAAAAAAAAAAGATAATTTTCTCAGACTAACAATAGTAATATTTTGTATGTTTATAAGTAAAATGAATACAGCAATGCCAAAAGGGATGAGGAAATGTAAGCTATGCATTGCACATGAAGTGGTATAGTGTTATTTGAAGGTGGGCTTCGATTAGTTAAAAATGTATATTGCAAACTCCAGGGTAATCATAAAAGTGTTTTTAAAAGAAGTATACTTGATATGCTAAGACAGCAGATGAAACTGGATCATATGAAATGCTCAATTAAAAACAGAGGAGGCAGAAAAAGAGGCTCAAAAGAAGAAACAAAAACCAAATGCAATGAATAGAGAAATTAGAAACATGGTTGATATTAATCTAAATATAATAATAATCACTTGGAATGCGAATGCTATAAATCTAACAAACAAAAGACAATTAGAGTAAATAAAAACAGGGCTCAGCTATGTATTATCTACAAAAAACCCACCTAAATATAAAGATTCTGATAGATTACTAATGAATGGATTAAGGAAACATATGCTAACATTAATCTAAAGAAAGCAGAAATAGCTATATTAATTTCAGAAAAAGCATACTTCAGAACAAGAAAATTTATGGATATAGAAGGGCATCATATAATGATAAAGGGATCAATATTCCAAGAAAACAATCTTTAACATGTATGCAGCTAAATACAGTGTCAAAATTGTGAGACAAATCTCATAGAACTAAGAAGAGAAGTAACCAAATCCACTATTATAGATGAAGTATTCAACATTTTCTTTCTGTGATAACAGTCAGGAAGAAAAACAGTAAGGATATAGTAAATCTGACCAGCACTATCCAGCAACTGGACCTACTTGAAATTTACACCTCTTTTGTAAATATCAACAAACCTATTGGAAAGTTTATATGGAAAGGCAAAAGGCCCAGAATAGCCAACAGAGCATGGAAGAAAAACAACAAAATTGAAGAACTCACACCATTACTTCATGACTATTCAAGGTTATTGTAATCAAGACAGCATGCCATTGGTGGTGAAGAATAAACACATAAATCAATGGAAGAGTAGAAGTAGGCCAGAAATGGACTTATACAAATACTGTCAACTCATCATTGACCAAGGAGCAAAGGCAATTCAATGAAGAAAGGATTTTTTTTTTTTCAAAAAATAGTATTGTAATAGTTGGGCATCCACATACCCCTCCCCCCCCAAAAAAAAGAGGAGGAAAAAAAGGAGGAAAGGAGGAGGGAGTGAGGAAGGAAAAAAACAAAGAAATATAAAGAATCTAGACACACACCTCAAACATTTCACAAAAAAATTAACTCAAATTCAATTATATACCTAAATGTAAAACACAAAACTATAGAATTCTAGAGGAAAACATAAGAAAATCTAGATGGCCTTGGATTTGTTGATATATTTGTTTTGCAAATATTATATATGTCTGATAAAGTACTTATATCCAAAATATATAAATAACTCTTAAAACTCAATAAGAAAATGCACAACCAATTAAATGAAAGAGTTAAATAGACAATCTAACAAAGAAGATACACAGATTGCAAATCAGCATAATAAGAACCTGTTAAATAAAATTTTTCATTAGGAGATTACAATTAAAATAAGGAGATACCACTCCCTGCCTATTAGAACTGCTAAAATACAAGTAAATAAATAAATAAAATAAAAAACTAAGAATACCAGTTGCTGGTGGGGATGCAAGCCAACAGAAACTCCCATTCATTGCTTATGAGAATGTAGAATGATACAGCCACTTTGAAAGATAGTTTGACAGTTTCTTACAAGTCCTGTCATACAATCAAGCAATTACTCTCCTAGGCATTTTCCCAACTGATGTGAAGATTTGTGTCTATACAAAACCTGCACACAAATGCTGCTAACAACTTTATTTAGAATCACCAAAAACTGAAAACAACCAATGTATCCTCAATAGGTGAAAAGATAAACTGTGGTACATCATATGATGAAATATTACTCATAAAAAGAAAGAAAGAAAGAAAGAAAGAAAGAAAGAAAGAAAGAAAGAAAGAAAGAAAGAAAGAAAGAAAGAAAGAAAGGCTATTGAACCACAAAATACAGGGATAAATCTTAAACAAATGTTGCTGTGTGAAAAAAATCCAGTCTAAAAAGGCTACACACTGTATGACTCCAATTATATGACATTTTGGAAAAAGGGAAATTATAAGAAAAGTAAAAGATCAATGGTTTCCAGAAGTTCAGTGGGAGTGGAGAGGGAATAAATAGGTAAAACTGAGGGGGGTTCTTAGGATGAAGAAACTATTCTGTATAATACTGTTAATGACAGATACTTGACACCGTGCATTTGTCAAAACCTGTAAAACTTTATAGCATTAAGAGTGAAACTTTTTTTTTTAAGATTATTTATTTATTTCTTTGAGAGAGAGAGGAGAGAGAGGAGAGAGAGCGAGCGCACAAGCAGGGGGAGCAGCAGGCAGAAGGAGAGGGAGAAGCAGGCTTTCCGCTGAGCAGGGAGCCTGATGCAGGACTTGATCCCAGGACCCTGAGATCATTACCTGAGCAGAAGGCAGATGCTTAACCGACTGAGCCACCCAGGCATCCCAAGAGTGAACCTTAATATATGCAAACTTTTAGAAGTCATTTAAAAGGTTAAGGAATCCAGGATGAATTATGAAATGTGACAAAACAACCTCACTTTATTACAAATGTATAAACAAGCTCTCTGAAGAAGATATTTTCAAATCTATCAATGTGATTGTGCATATTGTGATTACAACTCTCAATTCTATCTGATTTGATTGATATGACTTTGGCCATATTTTGGGGTACAACCAATTAAGAATTACTTTACTTTTTTAGAAAATTCAACTTTCATCATTACAAAGTGACATTCTTTATTTTTGTAATGCCTTTAATTTTAAAGACCATTTTAATGTCTGCTATTAATATAGCCACATTTTTTTAATTTAAATTCAATTAGTCAACATATAGTACATCATTAGTTTTTGATATAATGTTCAATGATTCATTAGTTGCATATAACACGCAGTGCTCATCACATCACATGCCCTCATTATTACCCATCACAGTTACCCCATCCCCCCACCTACCTCCCTTTCCTGGAAGGAGCCAAGATGTCCTTCAACAGATGAATGGATAAAGAAGATGTGGTTCATATATACAATGGACTATTACTCAGCCATCAAATGAATATCTACCATTTACATTGACATGGATGGAATTGGAAGGTATTAGGCTAAGTGAAATAAGTCACTCAGAGAAAGACAGTTATCATATGTTTTCACTCCTATGTGGAACATAAGGAATAGCCACATTTTTTAAAGGGGTGTTTACATGATTTAACTTTTCCCTCCTTTTACTTTTAACCTTACTATATTCTTAAATGGAAATTAGCACATATTTTTAATATAAATAGTACATATTTTAAAGGATGTCTGAAATTATATTTAATTGGAATACTTATTCTATATTTATTTTACCTACTGTGTATTTAACTTAAATATAACATCACTATGTGTGCATTGTATTTTCCCACTCTCTATGTTCGTTCTTTATAATTGATAAAGTATTTTTTAATCATTCCATTTTATTTCTTCATTTTGTTTGGAAGCTATAAGCACTTTTAGCAATAATCTTAATCATCATAACACACACAGATGTATTGTTGACTTATAAAGGCTACTGTTAATCTTTAATTTTTCAACTTTTTCCATAAAAAGCAAGGCCCTTAAAGCATTTTAATTCCATTTATCTCCTTACTTATATAATGGCATGACTGCAGGAATTTTATTTGACATATTTTAAACCCCACATTATCATTATTGCCTTACACATTCAATGTTTGTGTATATTTGCACATATTTATCATTTTCTTTGCCGCTTTTTTTCTTCATACAACTCTGTACTCCCATGATGTATAGTTTGCTTATGTCTAAGAACATCCTTTAGAATTTCTGTATTAATGGTCTGCTAGTGATAAAATCTCTCTTCTACATAGGTTTGTTGTAAATTATTTTACTTTGTCTACATTTTTAAATAATATTTTTGTGATTTTAAATTACAGGTTGGCTATTTCTTTCTGTAACCTGAAGAAATCTTTCTACTCTTTTTGTCTTCCATTATCGCTTTAAAAACTGTTTGTCAGCCTATCTTCCTCAGAAATAATCTCTCCTTTTCCTCTGGCCCTTTTAAGATATTTTCTTTGTGTTACTCTTCTGTGATGTTATTATGATGTCTGTAGACTTGGATTTCTTCTTCTATATTATGCTGAGGGACTTTTTTGCCTTCTTGAATATTTGTGGGCATGATGTTTTTCATCAGTCTGAGAATGTTCTAAGCCATTATATCTGTAAATATTGACTCTGTTCTCATTTCTTCTTTCTATAACCCATTAAATATATATATTTATCTTCTCAGTGTATCATCAACGTCTCTTATTTTCTTTTGTATATTGTACATCATTCCACAGTTACACATCTCTTAACATGTCTTCCAATTCACTAATTCTCCTTTCAGCTGGGATAATATGCTTTTAAACCATCTTTTCATTGTATTTTTCAATATAATTTTACCTGCTTGTCATTCAAAATGCAATGTTTCTTTTTATAATTTCCAACTAAAAATTTAAATTTGGCTTTCATCTCTATATACATAAAGAGTATTTTTTTAATTATTTGTGTACAATACAGAACTTCCTTGAACTATGATGGGATTATATGTCCTAAAAGACCCATCATAAACTGAAAATACTGCAAGTTGAAAATGCATTTAATAGACCTAACCTATAGAACATCATAATTTAGCCTAATCTACCTTAAACATGCTCAGAACATTTACATTAGCCTGTAGTTGGAAAAAAGAATATAACACAGCCCATTTTGTAATAGTGTTGAATATCTCATGTAACTTATTGAACACTGTACTGAAAGAGAAAAAGAGAATGATTGTATGGGTACAGAATGGTTTTAAGTGTATTGGTTGTTTACCCTCATGAGCACATGGCTGACCTGGAGCTGTGGTTTGCTGCTGCCCCCCAGCATCACAGGATAGTATTATTCTGCATGTTGTTAATAAAGGCAAAAATAAAAATTAAAAATTTGACGTCGAGTTTCTATTTAATGCATACAGCTTTCACATCATCATAAAGTCAAACAAACAAACAAACAAACAAACAAAAATCCTATAAGTCAGGGGCGCCTGGGTGGCTCAGTCGTTAAGCGTCTGCCTTCGGCTCAGGTCATGATCCCGGGGTCCTGGGATCGAGCCCCGCATCAGGCTCCCTGCTCGGCAGGAAGCCTGCTTCTCCCTCTCCCACTCCCCCTGCTTGTGTTCCTGCTCTCGCTATGTCTCTCTCTGTCAAATAAATAAATAAAATCTTTAAAAAAAAAAAAATCCTATAAGTCAAACCGTCCTAAGTTGAGGACCATCTATAATTCAAATATCTGAAATTACTAGAAGTATATTTCTGTTGCCTTTTGTTTCTGCTGAGCCTGACTTAGGTCTTGTTTGTTTGTTTGTTTTGAATATCATTATATTTGTTTTTTAGATACATCTGAAAAATTACTTTGAAATGTAATTTAAGGACTAAGATTTGTTGTTGTTGTTTTGTTGTGTTTTTCTCCCCAGAGAGCATTTTTGTTTTCTTTTATCAGTCACCAGAGGGTGGTAGCAGTCCAGGACCAAGGCTGGACTTTGGTTCTGGTACCCAGATTTACCAGGTCAGACTTTGAGAGTGTAAGAGATTATTTCACCAGAAGGTGTATCATCGGTAGCAGCTGACTTTACTTTATGCGCCTCCAGCCTGTTAGTCTGTAGAAAGCGTAGCTCCACCCCTATATTGGTAAAGGCCCTAGAGATAAAAGCAGCTATTGGCTGGTAGAGAAGGGAACAGGAACTCTTAGGAGTAGCTAGACAGCATAGGAAGAAAAAGGGTTAGGTCCTGTCCTGTTATGACATTGAATTCCATCTGACCTTAGTTTAGTAACTCCTTGGCTCTCTGATTTAGTTTTCGATGTCTTCAAAAAAATGTTTTAAAGAGAGAAGGGTTAATGCAGTTACTTAGTCTGGAGCCAGTTATCTAATCAGAGTTGTTCCCTAAATGACTATTTAAACTCTTATTTCAGATTGACACCCTACTGATTATCATTTGGAATTGGTCCTTTACCCTCTTTCACATAAAACCTCCTAAGGACAAACCTCCTCCCGTTCAGTCCCAGCACTGTGGATGAGCAATGACTAGGGTTGCCAATGACTAGGTGGCTAAATTTGAATTTCAGATAAACAATGGATATTTTTTAAAATGTAAGTATGACCCAAATATTGCATGGGATGTACTTATATATGTTTTAAAGATTTTATTTATTTACTTGAAAGAGAGAGAGAGAGAGCAAGAGAGCCTGATCGGTGGGGGGGGGGGGGGGGGGACAGAGGGAGAGGGGGGGAGAAGCAGACTCCCTGCTGAGCAGGGAACCCGACACAGGGCTCAATCCTAGGGCCCTAAAATCATGACACAAGCCGAAGTCAGATACTTAACCGACTGAGCCACCCAGGTGGCTGGGACACACTTATATTTTAAAATGTTTCAGTGTTTATCTGAAATTCAAATCTAACTGGGTCTCCTTTATTTTTATTTGCTAACCTTGGCAAACTTAGTGATGGCTGGCAGGATTAAATGCTTGCTCTGGTGAGAAGGGTTTCTAAGAAATCCAGAAGTTAAATGCTTCTTTGAATTTGTTGCAGTAATTAGAGTGAGATCTAGTTATCACATTATGTTTAGGTACCTCAGTAATGTTTGTTTCAAGTGGAATTAAAGAATCTCAACATATGATCTCAGGAAGTAAACTAATATAAACTATTTATTAATGTTGCAACTAAACCATTTTAAGGACTAAAGTTTTGAGAGGTTCTGGGTAAAGATAAAAATGCAGATATCATGAAAAGATTGATGCTACTTTCTAATGCTAAAATAATTATAAAGCATTCCATTTTACTGCTGGAAAAATAATATTGAACCATGTTTTGAAGTAAACTACATTAAAAGGACTTTAGCAAAATCACCGTAAAAATCAATCATAGAAAGCCAAGTCCTCCTCCAAACCTCTCACAATTCAAGACTAACACTGAAAAAGAATGCTCCCTGATGCAAAATTCATTTAGAATTTTCCAGTTGTGCTCAGTGTCTTATAGCAACTTCTTTGCAAAACATTCCCTTTCCTATACATAGCCATATGTATAATCATTATAATCATTAGTGAAATTATCTTAGATACCAGTGTAACACCTGTCAGTCAAATGATTATATTCTCAAGGTGGTATGCACATGAAAGAATAATGATTTAGGTTATTAATTCTACTAGGGCAGTTTTATTTTGTGGCAAATTAGCTAATATAATTTCAACATAGTCATGACTTAAAGGTGATACTTTGCTTTTTTGAAATATATTTTCATTTGTATTCTAAATCTGATTCTATTTTCTCTTTTTACCACATGCATGATTTAGTCTCTCTTCATCACATGTATGATGTAATTTCTCTACCACAAAGTTCTAACCTCCCATTCACTTTGCCTTGCATTTACTCCAGGCTTCGTCTTTGTGTATCATCAAATTAAACATATTTGCAGCTGGTCTCCATGTCTAGATCACTTATGCAGATTAGAAACAAAAGAAAAGAGCCAAAAACCCAGGAACCTTTGAACTATTCTCAATGTTTCTAAAAGTCTGATACACTTCCTTTGAAATGTATTCTGCTTTATGTTTTAGGAAGTTCTTTTTCTACTGCCATGTTTGCCCTTAACAATTCAATTACCCATCTCCCATTTCTTTGCTTAAAATCATTCCTTATAACAAAGATTTAAACCATAATTGAAACGTTGCCCAACGTAAAGGAAAAAAGAATTAAAAAGAAACATGGGTTTAATTTCAGTCCAATTCTTGCTTCAAGTTTTTTTCCAGCTAACAAAATCTCTAATTATTCTTCAGTGAATGGGGAAGAAAAGCCTGTGTTTTGCTCTCAAGTACTAGTGCTTGATTATCATTAAGTAATTGCAATGTCCCTAGAATACATTCAAGATGGCATTATCTGAAGCTATATTAGGTATGATAACAAACTGCATATATTACAATACCTTAAGAAAAATTTATATTTCTCTCATGTCAAGATCTGAGTAAGTAGGTCATGCCTAATAATTAGTTCCACAATATTCAGAAACCCAGTTCCTTTACCTTTTTGCTCAAAAAGTAACATTTCTTTTTAAAAAGTACCATCCTCAAAAAGTAGCTTTCATTTTCTATGCCAGGAGGGCTGTACTAGCTCCTACCGTCACATACAGATCCTGGCAGATTTTAAGGGGTCAAGTCAAAAGATGTGTCATGTGTCATTGGCCAGAACTTGGCCATATGGACAAACTTCATTATAAAAAAGTCCAGGAATGTTTTTACCTTGGCAGCCATGTGCACAGCAAAATTAAATGTATTCTATACTAAAGGACTGGGGGGAAGTGGATATTGGGAGACAGTAAGTCATACATCATTTCTTCATTTGCTTATATTTGTCAAATATTTATTATTTTCTCTTATGTCCCTGGTACAGTGCCAGATGGCTAGAAAACAAGGATCACAAAATAAGGTTTATATTCCCAAACAGATATTGTTTCTGTCTAGTCAGTGAAACAAATATTGTTCAAATAAAAATGCAAATAAATTATGTTCTAGACTAAATTTTATAAGTAAAGATTGTAGCAGGGAAATTTCATAGAGTCTTAAAGGAAGAGTAGGATTAGCCAGAGAAGAGAGGGAAAAACATTCTGCGCAGAAAGAACAAAATAAGCTAAAGATTTGGGAAGAAAATAAATTTGACTTAAGCACTTAAAGGTTAGCAGCAGTGATAGCAGCAGTGGCAATGTAAAGTTTTTGTTTTTTCTTAAAAAAAAGGCACTGAAGAATGTTAAAGCATTTCCTCTTTGTCATCTTAATCTAGTATGCCAGTGGACTTCGGCATTCACCACATTGGGCCTATAAAAGTCTTTCAAAGATGACCAAACATTTTAAAAGTCTTTACCTCATTTGGTTACTAACAATTTTTCAAGCTTTTACTCATCCTTAGATTTTGCTCTTTCATCTTTTATAAATGTTCTTTCAAAATATGGCTGTGTTGATTTTTAGATGTGCTCTTAATTTCTATTGGCATCATTTGATTGTATCATCAGAATATTATTTTTGAGTGTTTGTTTATATCTTTTCATTAAAAGTCATCTGTCTTTGATTTTTTTTTCCAAATTTTGGAACTAAATCTGACTATATTTAGAATTTTTTTATTATAATAGTGTCACTTTTTCCCAATGTCAATATCATAAAATGCATATAACTTTCCATAAAATTGAGTAGATTGTTTGAAAATAAAGTGCAAATATAATTACATCAATAATTAAGATTATATAACATCCACTTTTCTAGGATATGACTTTGATTTTCAGTAATAATGAAAGCCCTGCATTGGATTATAAATCAGAACATCTTATACTTAAGTAACAATAGAGATCACTGGTCCATTGTTCTCATTTCAAAATTGAGGAGACTGAGATCTGTTGAGATGTGTCACTCCAAAGTTACATGAGTGATAAAGAATAACATTGATATCACAATGCAGCTCTCTTGACTCTTAGTCCAATGCTCCTTCCTTACATCCCTGAAGCTGCCTTTGAGGTTTGGCCATGCTTCTACCTAATGAGTAATGGTCTGAAATGGATGAGTAGATTAAAGGATGAAGTAAGATATAAAATTTTTGTTGTTTTTTCACTTGCCACACACACTAATCAAGTGAGTTAAATGGATTAAGACATGGATTAAAGCAAGGAACTTAAAGACCAAATTGCAATATTCTGTCACCAAATAACCCCATGTTATGCCCTACTGAAATATATGTATATACATATAATGTTTATATATATATATATACACAATGTTTATATATATTTAAAATGATGTATATGTGTGTGTATAATATAATATGAAAGCTTGAATAGATTCATAACTTAAAAACATTTTACAAGATGAGTGGTTTAGAAATTACCTCAATTTGCAATTTCAAATATTAAATTGATAATTTGGTCACTGAAAGTAAGATAATTCTATAATTATATTATGACATAGGCTTAGTTAAAAATCACCTTTTTAATGGATAAACAGTACAGCAATGTTTGATGGATCCAGTGGCTTATAATATAGCAAGTGTAAGCTTAAGTGAAAGCAGAATTCTTTATTAATCTTCTGGGATGTAATAGAACTCTTAGTCCTTACTTAGGCATCTTGAAGAGGTGATTTACTGCTCTCACCACAGCTACAAGAAAAAGGTACAAAATCCAACCTTATTTTAGCAGAAGAATCAAGAGATAATATAACTAAAGAAAAGTGAAGAAAATAGCTTCTAATGAACTGTTCAATATTCTAAAATGTGGGTTAAATCCCACCCAGAAGGAAATGTTGTAATGAAAATATTCAAGACTATCTGCAGAGAGCAGCTTAAACAATCTCAGGAGAAATTTTATAGAACTTCCCTAAATGAAAAATCAAAATGTATGCAAACATTTAAAAACAGAACTTTCAAAGACTCAAAATATTTTTCTAAAAATATTTAATGATCATATTTCAAATGTTTCTTTGTCTTCTATAATTTTTAGATTTATTTTTTATCAAAGCTATAAAGAAATCTATGATATACCAGGATGGTATGTGTCTTTAAAATAACAAATATATTAAATTTATAATCTTGGCAATTCACATTCCTAAATCTGGTTGCATATAAAAATATGAAAAGAAAACATTAATGCAAGAATGCAAAAGCAATGATGTTCTCCCAGCCTAGATTATCAACTCTTCAATCTTGACTATATATAAGCTCTGTCTCCAATCCATGTAACTAACCTTTCTTTTTCTTACTAAGGATTCAACATTGAACATACAGTTTTAATAAATGGCAGCTGTTTTCCCTTTTCCCCCCCTGAGTTTCACAAAGACTTCTAAACTTATGAAGTATGAACATACCTAGGAACTGGAGACCAAAGCAGAAGATGGTATACTTCTAGTATTTATTAGAATTTTAATTGCTTAATCACCATTTTGGACCAATGCATAACAAATTACTTTGCTATTAACAGGTTGGACATACCTCTGGGTTTAAAAAAAAAAAAAAACTCAATAAAATTTCATTTTAATTGTCCAGCCATAAAATTATACAATAACAATTTTTTTTTTTAATTTTAAGCAAAATAGCCTAGAAAACTACCTCTGGCATTCCTGTGACATATCACACCATTTTTTTAAAATGTAGTATATAAGAACAATATTTAATAAATTAATCTTCAATCTAATTATCATCAGTATTTATCTTAACAATAAAATATATACACTAACATATGAAAAATATATATTACAAAGATCTACGTAAAGAGCAGTGAATATGTTAACTAAGTGATGAGTGTTTTCACTGTTTACTTAATATGGCCTAAATACCATGTTTCATCTAATCTACGATGCGGACTTTTTTTTTTTTTTTTTACATTTTAACATCTCTGAAATCAAGATGTGTCTTAAAATCACTCCAGCCAGGAAGCAGTTGTGACATAGTTGTCATTTCCTGCCCATGTGAATCAAAACAAACAAAAAGTATTGGGGCTTGAAAGTCCCAGAGAAATAGAAGTACATGCTTTTAAGAAATGCTGCATCACTAACATGCAATGTCACACAGCACAATTTAAGCAGAAAAACAAAAAAATTGACAATTTAGGATCAAAGCATCATTAAGAATTGTCAGACTTTGAATATGAGTTTTACAAATGCATTACCTAATTTATTTTGCAAACAAACACACACGTGTAGAGAAAGAAGGAGCCTGTGCAAAAATTGTAAAAGATTTTTAAAAATAAGTATAAAAAATAAATAAGTATAAAATAAAATGTTTAAGTGATTAAAAAAAATTATATCATAGTATAATTGACAACAATCTTTTTTCTTCCTTAGTGAGAAATAAAATACAGGTATGCCTCTGGTATTGAAGGCACCAGATGTGCCCATTCCTACAACCCCTTGATCTACCTACCTCTGATTTCAGCTGCAACTATAGTAGTGGTTTCTATTCTCATTGACAATGTCCAACCTAAAGATCCCAAGCTCTTTTTTTCAGCATAACCCAAACGAAGACAAATAGTATCTTAGACTTGATTAATTACAGAAAATAAAATGAATGTCTTTTTTTTTCTTTTCAAGACAAAAGTGAATATAATACTTTGTAGTAAATTAAATATCTCTGAAAATTATTCAAATTCTTCTTTGCTTTTAAATTCCTCTTAACATTAAAGTATTAAAGCCAGCTGCAATAACCTATTATTCCCACCCTTCTAAATGCCAAAAGTGTACTTAATCTCTGATATATATTACAACCAATATCTCCAATTAATGGAATACAGAATTGATACATAATTCAAAACACTTGAACTTTATACAGTTAATAGCATACAGATTTTTAAGCACATCTACACATGTTATAATCATACACAGTTTTCATCATGATAAGAAAATGCCTGAAATTGTGAGTCATTTGTAAGAAGCATAAACTCCTAACCTTTGCACATTTTCTTATATGCCTCTACTCTTTCATACTAACTAAATGTGGAAATCAAAGTGTTCTTCAGACATGCTTACCATCAAATTTATAGTACACACATTTAACCAAAGTAACATGACAAAAGACACAGTCTATGCCATTCTCCTAGTTTTTGCTTAAATAAATATTAGCATCAACAAATTGTTATTGCATACATATCATGTTCAATGTAGTATGTACTGTAGAAACTTTTAAAAAATGAGTAAGAAGCAGTCATTGTAAGTATTCATGTTGCCCACTGTTGATAACTGGCATAAAATCAGTAGAATGCAACTCTCAAAATATAAATAAAATGTTATCAAAAAATCTAAAATGAATGTCCAATGAAGGAAGAAATAATTTCTCTTTAGTAAATTAAGAAAACCTTTCTGGAGGCTGTTGACAATTCAGTAGAGGCTTAAAGAAAATGAGTAGAAACCAGCCAAAGGAAGAAGGGAGAAAATTTGTGCTAGAAGAATGTGAACTTTGAGCAGGGACCCAAAGATGATAACAGCATGCTGGTTTAGCAAACAAAAAGCTTCTCAGTGTGGCTGAGACATGTAGGGAAAGGGAACATATAGTGGTGAAGGGGAGCTGTCATGGAAGCCCTGCAGATGAGACTAAGGAACTGGCCTGGCAGAGATGGGCAACACTCCAGGTGAGTAGGAGTGCTGCTATAATGCACTATAAAAGATGTCAGAGGAGAGGATTATTTGAAGAAAAGGAAGTTGAAAATGTCAAATGCTACAGAAAAAATTGAGGCTAAAGACATCTGGCTTACAATGTCAGTGTCCTGTGAGAGTATAATGGATTGTGGCATTTTTAATTCAAAAATTAAATTTTTAATTTAAAAGAGTGAGAAACCACCAATAGAGAAAATAAGTCACTCTTGCAAGAAGTTTTGAGAAGGAAAAAAAAATAAAGCTAAATTTTGCATTTCTTTATTTCTTAATATTTTGCTGATGGTCTTTGTCACTAAGAAGTACCAGCATCCTTTTAAAAAAATAATATTAAATTGTATCTCTCAGACCTACCAGTTTCACTGATAACAACAACAACAACAACACACACACACCCACACACACAAATTGTGCTTTAGTTTAATAGTTATTATATCATTTCTCCAGCACCAAGGACCTTATAAAATATGTAATTATGGTTTCCTGTAGGATAAAATGAAGACATAGCCAACAAATGATAAGAGTTAAATCTGACCAATTTCCAAATTCACAACTGCTGAATACAGATATTCTTTGACTTATGGTGAGGTTATGTCCCAATAAACCTATCGCAAATTGAAAATATCCTAAGTCGAAATGCATTTAATATACCTAAACTACTAAATATCATACCTTACTCTAGCCTACTTTAAGCTTGCTCAAACACTTACATTAGCCTACAGGTGGGCAAAACCATCTAACACAAAGCCTATTTTATAATAAAGTGTTGAATATCTCAATTAACTTACTGAATAAGGTACTAAAAGTAAAAAAAAAAAAAAAAAAAAAAGAGTGATTGTATGAGTACAGAATAGTTTTAAGTGCATTGATTTTGTTAACCCTCACCATCATGTGGCTGACAGGTAAGCTGAGTCTCATTCCCACTGCCCAGCATCACGAAACAGGATCATTATCAATGTTGCTAGCCCAAGAAAAGATCAAATTTCAAAATCTGAAGTGCTGTTTCTACTGAATGTGTATGGCTTTCATCTCATTAGAAAGTCAAAAAATTGTAAGTTGAACCACTGTTAAGTCGGAACAGCTATATTTGGAATTTTTAAATAGCAAATTTAATAAAAAATGAATAAATAACAAAATAATAAAGGTTCATCATAAGGAAAGAAGAATATATAAATGAAAAGAGTAAGAATAAAACACTCATAATCTAAGAATCCAGAGAACACTTTTAACATTTTGAGGTATAGCCAGCCAGTCACACGGAAGAATAAGAATGTGCAAGTTTTAAACCTACTTCTGTCACTCACTAGTTGTCTCATGTTATGCAAATTATGTAATTTCCCAGACTTTCAGTTTATTTGTAAAATGAAATCATAATGCATAAGAGTACTGTGAGAATTAAATGAATCATACACATAAACTTCTTAAGCCAATACTTGACACATCCTACTCAATAGAGGTTAGTTATTATGTTCATGAATGTGCATGTTTTGGTATGTATGCATAGGTCACAGAGAAGGTAAGGGACCATATGATACAGGTAATCCATTAAACTACAAATATATTTTTATTTCTATATTCATAAAGACAAATGGTTGGCAACCTTTTCTACAAAAATCCAGAAAATAAATATCTCAGGCTTTAAAAATGTCATATTGTCTCTATGGCAGCTGTCACTCAACTCTGCTATTGTAGCATGAAAGCAGTCATTGACAACACATTATAAACATTCACATGACTGTTTTTCCAATAAAACTTTATTTATAAAAGTAGAAAGTGGGCCAGATTTGGTCCACAGGGTATATGTAGTTTGCTGTGCTCTGAACTGGAACATCATTTTATGACTGTGTAATATAATATTTGTAATTTATTTAGCAACATCCAATTCTTGAACATGTAGATTTTTTCTCCCAAAACTTGTTTTCATAACCATTACCATTCTAGACTATATCTTTAGGTTAAGTGGATTACCTACTTAGGTTAATTCTTACATACATGTGAAAGCTTTTATTATGTTTGCCTTGCCATCCAGAAAATCTGTACTAAATTCCACTCACACAAGTATTTGAGGGAATCATTTTCCCAACACCCTTGCCTAAACTGGACACTGGGGGAGGGTGATTTTCTTAGATATTCCAATTTTGCATAAGTTACTATTATTTAGTTCCATAAAATCAAAGGCATAAGAATTGATCATTCTATAAAACATTTTCTCAGGGTGCCTGGGTGGCTCAGTCATTAAGTGTCTGCCTTCAGCTCAGGTCATGATCCTAGGGTCCTGGGATCGAGCCCCACATCGGGCTCTCTGCTTGGCAGGAAGCCTTCTTCTTCTCCCACTGCCCATTGCTTGTGTTCCCTCTCTCACTGTCTCACTCTCTGTCAAATAATAAATAAAATCTTTAAAAAAAAACCAAAAAACAAATAATTTCTCTTTATTTCTAAGGAAAGAAGCCTTATTATTATTATTTGAAGTTCTTCTCACAAATTACAAATAGAAGAAATAAAAAAGAAAATGATCTGAAACCCTACTTTCCTATGATAACTTTAGAAATATATTCAATGATATATGCCCAAGGAATAAATAACATTAATTTCAATGAACATTCTTTTGTAGCTCTCCTAATGCATACATATATACACACAATAGAGCAGATAATTTTTTTTTTAATATTTGCTTGGGTGACCTCTTAGCATATGGTCCCTATTTGCCAGTTCCCCCCTAAAGAACCCTACTGTCTGTGGCCTGATTAAGTGTATTCATAGGCACATACTGAGGGCTACGATTGTTTAAGAAAACCACTTTTCTATTATATAGGATTCTCAGTTTATCCTTTGCCCCCTTAATGTATCAAAACCAAAAGTTAATCAGTGCTTTTACTCTCCTCCCAAATAACACAAGGACTTTAGAACACTTTAACTTCATTTAGGTTTTTTCTACTTATTCTCACTACATGCTAGTGTTTTGGGTATTTGTTGCTCATTAAATTCAGACAAATTCTGTGTATACAAATTACATATCATTATGTTGCATACCTACAGCTAACAGAGTGTTGTATGTCAATTATACCTCAATTAAAATCAATCAATCAATCAATCAGTCACACATATTCATAGCTTTCTTGGATTGTTCTTCCTTCCTGCATGTCCCAACCTTCCTTAGGAGCAGATGTTGGGGGTATTTTTACTTATTCTCCTGATATGGCCACTTTGCACAATGCCAGCAGACAACAATGACACAGAATACTATATGAGCAGTACCCCCAGAGCCATATTACACCAGGCATGGACTCAACGTTTGTCTTTGTAAGTACCAGTTTATTCTGTGGAGGATCTCTTATTTGTCTCCTCCTAGTCTTAACTTCTGTCCCCATGCCTTGAGTTGGCCAAAATGAAAGTACATATTTAAATGCCCTACAAACATGTGTGTACTGTGGCTTGTTTTAATTCTCTAAGTTTCTGTTTATCGTGATATTTTGGCTTAGTAAAAATTGCAATCTTGCCAGCTATTTGATGATTTTAATAATATTTAAATAAGATGGTACTTACAAAATGCTTCAAATCTATACTGATTTCTGCCTTCCAAAGGCCCCACTTCCTAATATCATCACATCGGGGACACAAACATTCAGACCATAGCTTTTGCAATGTCGTATGTTAAACAGTTAGAATATATCAATTCACTGAATTATACTCATTTTTTAAGGTCAAAGCATTTCATTATATAATATTAAAAAAATCATGTTATTAAGTTGCCATCAGTCACATCAGAAGAGACTTTAAATGTTGAGAAGGTCTAGAGCACAAAGCGACAGGTAAATATTTCCCAAAGTTTCAATTCTCACTTGAAAGCTTAAATGTTATCCTTGGTGGCAAGGTCAGATTTTTCCCTGGAAAGACAGGTATATACTAGTCATTTCTGAATTTTGTAGAAATGACTGCCAAATGCCCAAGTTTGCCTTTTTTTTTCCAAGTAAAAATTGTTTTCAATGAAAAATTTGCTAATTTAAATGGCAACTCAATTACAAAAATGCTTTATTTCAATACAAACATTGTATTTCACTGTACAGCAAAAAGGCTCTATGTATCCTTCTTGTACTCTTACACAGAATATTTAAGACTTGTAATCCAATGCTGAGATTTAATAATTTAATATTTTTACTGCTACATCAAAGATCTTGAGTTTTTATTTGTTTTGTTTGTAATATGAATGCATAGCACTCATGCACTTGTTTGTTTTATTTGTAACGTGAATGCATGGCACTCATGAATGAATACAAGGACAAGTTCAATTTGGTGCTGCTGTAGTTCCACCTTCCATAGTTTTAATATCACCAATGTAAATACCAACATAGAGAGGGAAAGACAAACATGTTAGCAATGTTATCAAAACAGTTTTAATTTAATGGATCTCCTAACTGCATCCATGGACTCTAGAGATCCATGGAACATACTGTGAAAATCATTGTATTAGGTTAACCAACTCTTTTATTAATACTCCTATTAACATACCAAAGTATCAGTTTTCCAGAGAACACATTTTGAGAAAATTGGTTAAGTGAGATTCCAGAGAAAAATTTCCAATTATAAATTGAATTTCCTGATCCTTTAATGATCTTTCTTCTTAAAAAATAGAGTGATGATAACTTGAATCCCTTGTTCCTAAGACCTACTTGCTTAAAATTTCCATTTACTTCTCCCTGAATACAGAGGGAGATTTAGCAACATAAACAAATTTTCTATTCAAAGATCTTTAATTTAGAAATCCTTCCAACTTGTTCTTTTGATATGTATGTCTCCCATATATATATTGGGAAAGTTGTATTCCCTTGTTTTCTAAAATTTGCAAAAAAAAAAAAAAAAATCAGATGATCTAATAACACTTGCCATATTAGGAAACCAAATATGATTTTGTTATGACACTGTTTATGAGTAACTCTTATCTTGATCTAGCAAGCTCTTGTTTATAAAAGATTACTCTTAAAAAGGACAGAGGTCATTCCACTCACACCATTTGCTGGAATGGGAGTTCAGAAAATTCTCTGAAGAATTTTGGCCATAAATGGTAGGCACTAAACTTTAACATCTACTTCCCAACACAGGAAACCAATGCCAGCTCAGGCCCTTGGCTCTTCAGACAAATGGCATTCTCAACCAAGAGGCAGGTGGCTAAAAGTTAACATCCACATATTGCTTGGAGATTATAATATAGAAGGAATAAAGGTCAGGAGAACAACTCTTTAACAGGTTTTGAACTTTTGTTTACTGAAATTCCATCTCATTATAATTAAATATATCAGATCATAATATGTCTTAAAAATGGCAGATCCTAAAATAATACAACTTTTCAGAATTGGGAAAGAACATGAGCAAAAATGTTAAATACATATATTTTAGTGAAAATGTTTTAAAGGTGAAATCTTGAATATAAAATTAAATCTTGTTAATAAATGAATTTATTCCTTAGTTTAATGGTGTTACTTATAGTTAAAATTTTAATAATGTATTTTATTTTTGTTCTGAAATAAACAAGCATCATTTTTTAAAATAAATTTTATAAATGTATTATATTTTTCCCCTGATTTCTGTAGAGAGGTTCTTGCATTTTAAGGAAAATGTAGTTTGAGTTATTGTAAGAATTCCAGAAGAAAACAAAAGCAATATTGTTTTGCCTAGGAGTCAGGTCATCAACGCAAGGTAATTTATCTGAATTTTATCTGTATATTTCATAACAATTTTAGGTAAAATAACTCTAAAAAACTTAATGGATAGTATCTTCACCAGGGATTGCTTGGCAGACCACATGGCTCATTCTCAAAGTTCTTATCGCTAATGTGAAATTTTCCTTTGCCATAAAATAGTCCAATTTAAATAATATTAAGAACACTCTAACAAGGGTCTATGTTGGAATCACCATCACCTTCCCTTTTAAAAGATGATCTCCAAGGACTAGTATTAACAGAAATATTTATGATTAGGTTTATTTAGCTGTGTGTATGTGCTCAAATCAGTCAGCCAGCTGCTTTCTATAGAAGCAGAGATCTGAGATTACCTTAACAGTCTAGGAATAGATCTTATGCATCTTCAAAAGCAATGTTTTTCAAACGTAAAGGAAGGGGAGCTGGGAATTATTAGTGGATCATGAAATTAACTTAAAGGATGTTAACAACATTTTTAATGTTATATAAAATCTATTAAAGGATTTGGGACATCCTTTAGAAAAATAGGAAAAGTCATTCATTATCCTGTAATTCATTAGTAATAGAACCTTTTCATCCCTGTCTCTCTGTTTATATGCAGAGTTCTAGGAAAGAATGTAGGCCTGTTACACAATGTCATTCTTCTGTGCGGGATATCACAGAACTCTAAATTCTGCATCCTAAATTTGAGGTAGCTTCAAGATTAGTAACAAAGGAGAATAATAGACAGAAATTAAATCAACTGAAGAAAGTAAGAATGGAGACCAGAGACTGGAAAACTAAGTTCAAAACAAAAAGAAGAAAATGGCAAGAGCTTATGGGGTAAGCTGATCTTGACATAATAGGCAAATCATGTTAGAGTCACCTGTGGCCCCTCCACTCCTGTGTATATTCACTTATTCAACAAACATTTACTGAGTGTATAATTTCTGCTCTGGCACTGTGTTATTTACATTAATGAATAATGCACATATAATCACTGTTTATGGAAAGCTTATTCTAGTATGTGTGATATAAACACTAAACAACTAAAAAAAGCAAATAGTAGCAAATACATGAAGAAAAAAGATTTAAGTAGGAGAGCTATGAGGAATGGATGTTATATTGGTAATCTTGCTTGGCTTTTCAAAAGAAGTAATATTGAAACCAAGAATTCGAACTATATGAAATTAACCATGAAAGGAAAAAAAATTATTTGGGAAAAGATAGATTGTTCCAGGTAGAATAGAATTTATGAGCAGAGGCTCTGAGATCACAAGATAAAAGAGGTAGGAGAATTAAAATGAGACAAGTATGACTGGAACTCAGTGGGAAAGATGATAATGCCTGGAGGTTGATGGTGGCCAGGCCATGTATTCAGTAAGTGTTTATTGAGCTTAGTGCCAGGAACTGTTCTAAGTGTGAGCGTATAGCAGTGGGCCCACTGATGAAGGTGAATATAAAGTAAATAAGCAAAAGAGTGAATTATAACTTCAAGGAATAATAAGTACATTTAAGGAAATAAAGCACATTATAAAGATAAAAAGTGATGGGGTTTGGCTTAAGAAATGTTGTTTGGAGCAGGCCACTTTGAGGATGTTATGTTTAAAGAGAAGCATAAATCCCAAAACATCTAAGAAAATATCTATGAAAAGAAATTTCATAGCAGAGTGAAAAAGAAATGAGGTAAGCACAGTCTCATTAAGGGGCAACAAGAAGGCTAGTGGTGGCTAACATCTAAGAGACAGCCAGGACCAAATGAGGTATGGCCTTAAAAGCCATGACAATGACTTGGATTTTATTTTCAATATATCTGGATGTTCCTGGATAGTTTTAAGCAGAATGGTGAAATGATCTGATTTATTTTTTAAAGGTATCATTCGGGTTACATGCTTGAGAACGGACTGAAAGGGAGGACATGGTCTAGCCAACAGATGATGGCAGTTGAGACCATGATGATAGGGTAGAGGTTAGAAAGAATGTCAGATTGGCTACATTTTTTAGTTGCATAGGGGATAGTTTTTTGATATATTGATATTAAATGTGAGAGATAGAGTACTTGATATCATGTGAAGTTTAGACTTGAATAACTAAAAAGAAAGGACAAAAGTGCCATTTCCATTGGAAAAACTTGGGGAAGTTCAGATTTAGGAAATGTGTGGATAAGAAAATAGGACTCCTGTTTAGGATGCCAAAAGGAGATACTGAATAGCAATTGGGGAATGATTCAGGAGTTCAGAGGACAGTCTTAGTGATACAAATTTGAAATGTATAACAGTATTGAATTCACAGGACTGGATGAGAGGAAAAGCCTTGGGGGAAGTTGGGGAAGATGAGGAGTCTCCACAAAGAAGCCAGAGAAGGAAGAGCCAATATGAACAGTGGAAAACCAAGAGAATAGCAAACAAATGAAGAAAGCCTTTGGAAAAGGTAAAAATGATTAGCTAAGAAGTCATATACAGAAGAATTGAAAACTATACACTAGATTTGAAAAAGAAGTCATTGCTGACAGAGAAGAATTCAATTTTTATTGCTTTTTTAGTCATGAGTTTCATTACTAAGAAACTCTTAGTGAGAAAGTAAAAACAAAGTATTCAAATGTTTGCTGACTCCTAAGTAAAGTCAATCCAGTTAACTATGAATGACATTAGAGGAAAAAAGTCAGTGATATAGATTGTGAGTTAATTATTACAACTTCTTATAACAAACATATTTACAATCTAAATGAGCAAAATATTTTTTACAGGACTCATTTCAACAAAAGTTATTTCTTGTAACAAACTTTAATAGTTTCAAAGTTTACATTCACAGTCTTTAGAAACATTAAAATAACCCTTTTAGCATTACTTGAAAGCTTTATGCCTCTCTTAGCAAATATACTGAGACAGAAACTCAACTCTATGAAGATACAGAAAAATAAATCTAACAAAATTTATGGGAAAAAAAAGTTTGCTAAGTGTTTTTCTTATCTACTCAAGCCAAATATATAGGCTACAGTAACAGCTTTGCCTTCTCTGAGCATGTGTGTCAAGATCTTTCAAATTCTATTCAAGGTTCCTCAACAAAATGTTAACTGAGGTCTGTTGTATGTGGCTTCACTTATAATTTCTAGTCAAGGATAAATTAGTATCACAGAATTTATACAAATCTTTTTCCACATTGGGGAATTTGCCCAGAGAAGTTTCAGAAGAGCAATGCAAGCAAAAGCCTGATTAGAGAGGCATCAAAAGAAATGAGAGGAGAAGAAATAGAGTCAGTGATTATACACATCTTTTGAAGAGTTTTGCTTTCAAGAAGAGCAAAGGGAATGGGGGATCAAGAGATTTTATTGTTGACGTTGGTTGGTTTTGTTTTTTAAGATGGAAATATGACAACATGTTAATGGATATATTCACGGAGAGGGGAATACAATACAAGGACAGAGTGGCTAAGTGGAACAGGTCCTTGAGTAGGCGAGGCAGGATGGGTTTCAGTGGGCAAAGAGTGAGTTGAATCTTAGAGAAGTTTATCTTTGATCAAACAAGACTTTTTATGACAGGATAATGAGTTTTAATTTAATGGACATGAAATTAGAGCAAAAAGTGTGATGCCACATTTTGGAAAATTAAGCTATGATATAGCTTTCGGTAATCACAAGTTCCAGAAGGTAACAAGTATGGGTGGGAGTGGTTAGAGACAGAACAGAAAAAAAAAAATGTCATTAAAAGGGGGAAATAAAGAAAATGAAAGGCCAGGTGCTGGATGGGCTAGCCATGTGGGTGTTGATATAGTCAAGAATGATGCTGCCTAGGCAGGGAGAGCATTTTATAAGACAAAAGTTTATTAACAAGTGAAATAATGAATATTAGTAGGTGACATAAATAGAAAGGTTGGGAGATTAAGAGAGTGAGTTAACATATAAAATTCAATCTGATGAGAATGTTTTGAGATGTAGGAGATGGAATATTATGGAGGATTCCTTCTGGCTCTGAGGTCAAAAGTTGGTCTTTGAAAAACAAAGTTCAGAGCACAGTGGTACAAAACAGTTATAGCCTCGGTGGGCAGATTGGAGCACCTCTGCACCAGAATCAGAGATCTGGCACAGCAGGAGCATGTGCTCATAAATGGAAAAGAGTCCACAGTACCTTTCAATACCTGGTTTTAACAGTTAATAGGCGTAGCAGTGAGAATCAAGTTTTGTGATAGACTGGTCTGACCACCTGTGATTGGGCAAAGCTGTAGAATTCTTTAGGGAAATCTCAATAGAGACACACTTCCTTCCTGTTAACAGAGCAAACAAAATCTTTAGTTTTTAATTGATCTAAATAGAAGAGTGTATTTCTACTCTGATTTTTTTAACAGCTTGTCAAAGCTTTTATGTATAGATAAGTCCATATATATTTGTTACCTAAAATATTCACAAGGATCAATAATCTTTGATTATTGTTTCTGTCAGAACAGAAGCATATCAATGTTGTGCCAAGAAAAATGATGCAATTATTTGTCATGCCATGCATCAACATGCCATTCATTATTACTTTCATTTTTATCAGTTTATCTTAAAGAAATAACCCAAATGATGCTTTTGATTTCTTTCCTCAAGGTTTAGAAATTACTTATTCAATTTAGGTCATTTGTTACTAAAAATATCTGTCAGTTGTATTTTATTATGCATGTTCTCTTAGTACATTTTGGGGAAAATATATTATGCATCTGCTGTGTACTCATTTCCAGGGAATAACTTTTTTTTGCTTTATTTTGAAACATAACTTCCATGTTTCATTTTAGAATAGTTTAATATTTTGTAATAAGTAATATAGCAGTACCAAATTGAATATAATATCATTAATTACCAAGAATGATTTAATTAAATTTAAAATATGACTTCCTCCCCCATTAGAGAAACAATGCTATTAATCTTGCTAGCATCTACTGTGAGATTTTAAGATTTATTCACAATCAAGTATGGACAACTGTTAAGTAGAATGTAATTGTGGCTTCCAAGGAAAACTTTGAGAATCAAAATTTTGCTCAGTGTCATCTCATTGGTAACACAATGACAATGGAATCAACCAAGATGACAGAATTACGACAATCCTTAGCATATTTCTTTCTTTTAGAAAGCAGATGTTGCCTTTGCAGACATATAAAGTTGTTTTTATACTTTCTTCTATTTGTGAAATTGTTAAATGTATTATTGTTTAAACTCATCTATCTGATTTTACTACATGTCAGAGACGATTTGTATTTTTTACCAAATTACCTGTCATTTATAGAACATGCAATAAATCCCTTCCCCACCCTCTGTTTTTACAATAAATCTTCTAGCTTTGAGTATCTAAATATTAAGGACCCTCGAGAGGGTATATTGGGGTATAAGGACTCAGGAAAGCTAGTACTTGGCCATTCATTTTTCTGAGCTTATTTTCTGACATGTTGCCTTTTACATTTTAGAAGAACAGAGACAAGGCTTTGGCCCATGACTTGGACCCAGATGCGGCTTCTACACCTCTCTTGTCAGAAATAATTTGTCTCCCAGTTTCCTGCTGTTCTATTCCTTAGCATCATGTTTGATATTATCCAGTCTTCCTCTCTCATTCACCCATTTGGATGTAATCTGTTGCCCTGACAGTTTAGATCCTCAAATTTTCTGAGTTCCCCTACAGCTTGCCTTCCTTGGCAATAACTCAATTGGAACAATATCAACACTCTTGGACCCTGCGTTTGGCAAACTTGAGTTTCCTGCTCTCTATAGATGGCTCTTCTGAAATATGACCCTAGCTTGAGTTGTAGATTTTGTGTCTGTAATTATCTGAAGAGTTTGCCCTCAGTAAGGTATGCTATTGGCAAACCATGCAGCAGTCCAGCATCCTTCTAGAGTTGGGTGTATTCTTCCAGGGTTGACACTGTCCTTGCTTCTAAGCCAAACTCATCAGGATATGATCTAATGCCTGCCATCCAGAGGGTTAAAGAACAACTTTATGCCATTTTTCTTGTTTGTTTTTGTTTGTTTCTTTTATTGGTGAACTTAATTCAGAATTTATATGCCTTTTGTCTTTAAAACAGAGCTCCATTGTAAACCTTTAATATATGACCACACCAGTTTATCACAATGTCCACATCTCTCTGCTTCTTTTCAACACATCCACCCTTTCAACTCTGCAGTCCACACCATTTCAATGAGACTGTTTTCCACAAGACTACTAATAATGACTTCTTAGAATACATAATGGATGGTTTGCAGTTCTTACATTACTTGACTTCTCAGTAGTATTTACCAACATTGGCCATTCTTTCTGCTATGATTAGAATGTTTGTGTGTATTGATCAAGAAAGGATGTTGTACTTTGTAAAATGCTTTTTCTGCATCTATTGAGAGGATCATATGGTTCTTGTTCTTTCTTTTATTAATGTATTGTATGACATTGATTTGCAGCATCCTTTCTTGATCAAAACTCTTCAGATTATAGGGATAGAGGGTACATACCTCAATATCATAAAAGCCATCTATGAAAAACCTACAGCGAATATCATTCTCAATGGGGAAAAACGGAGAGCTTTTCTCACTAAGATCAGGAACACAGCAGGGATGTCCACTATCACCACTGCTATTCAACATAGTATTATAAGTCCTAGCCACAGCAATCAGACAAGAAAAAGAAATAAAAGGCATCCAAATCAGCAAAGAAGAAGTCAAACTCTCACTCTTTGCAGATGATATGATACTTTATGTGGAAAACCCAAAAGACTCCACTCCAAAACTGCTAGAACTCATACAGGAATTCAGTAAAGTGGCAGGATATAAAATCAATGCACAGAAATCAGTGGCATTCCTATACACCAACAACAAGACAGAAGAAAGAGAAATTAAGGAGTCGATCCCATTTACAATTGCACCCAAAACTGTAAGATACCTAGGAATAAATCTAACCAAAGAGGCAAAGAATCTGTACTCAGAAAACTATAAAATACTCACGGAAGAAATTGAGGAAGACACAAAGAAATGGAAAAACGTTCCATGCTCATGGATTGGAAGAACAAATATTGTGAAGATGTCAATGCTACCTACAGCAATCTACACATTCAATGCAATTCCTATCAAAATACCATCCACTTTTTTCAAAGAAATGAAACAAATAATCCTAAAATTTGTATGGAACCAGAAAAGACCCCGGATAGCCAGAGGAATGTTGAAAAAGAAAAGCAAAGCAAAGCTGGTGGCATCACAATTCCGGACTTCAAGCTCTATTACAAAGCTGTCATCATCAAGACAGTATGGTACTGGCACAAAAACAGACACATAGATCAATGGAACAGAATAGAGAGCCCAGAAATGGACCCTCAACTCTATGGTCAACTAATCTTCAACAAAGCAGGAAAGAATGTCCAATGGAAAAAAGACAGTCTCTTCAACAAATGGTGTTGGGAAAATTGGACAGCCACATGCAGAAGAATGAAACTGGACCATTTCCTTACACCACACACAAAAATAGACACAAAATGGTTGAAAGACCTAAATGTGAGGCAGGAGTCCATCCAAATCCTAAAGGAGAACACAGGCAGCAACCTCTTCGACCTCAGCCGCAGCAACTTCTTCCTAGAAACATCGCCAAAGGCAAGGGAAGCAAGGGCAAAAATGAACTATTGGGACTTCATCAAGATAAAAAGCTTTTGCATAGCAAAAGCTACAGTCAACAAAACCAAAAGACAACTGACAGAATGGGAGAAGATATTTGCAAATGACATATCAGATAAAGGGCTAGTATCCAAAATCTATAAAGAACTTATCAAACTCAACACCCAAAGAACAAATGATCCAATCAAGAAACGGGCAAAAGACATGAACAGACATTTTTCCAAAGAAGACATCCAAATGGCCAACAGACACATGAAACAGTGCTCAACATCGCTCGGCATCAGGGAAATCCAAATCAAAACCTCAATGAGATATCACCTCACACCAATCAGAATGGCTAAAATTAACAAGTCAGGAAACGACAGATGTTGGCGGGGATGCAGAGAAAGGGGAACCCTCCTACACTGTTGGTGGGAATGCAAGCTGGTGCAGCCACTCTGGAAAACGGTATTGAGGTTTCTCAGAAAGTTGAAAATAGAGCTACCCTACAATCCAGCAATTGCACTACTGGGTATGTACCCCAAAGATACAAATGTAGGGATCCAAAGGGGTATGTGCACCCCGATGTTTATAGCAGCAATGTCCACAATAGCCAAACTATGGAAAGAGCCACGATGTCCATTGACAGATGAATGGATAAAGAAGAGGTGGTATATATATATATATATATATATATATATATATATATATATATATTTAATGGAATATTATGCAGCCATCAAAAGGAATGAACTCTTGCCATTTGCAATGACGTGGATAGAACTCGAGGGTATTATGCTGAGCGAAATAAGTCAATCAGAGAAAGACATGTATCATATGACCTCACTGATATGAGGAATTCTTAATTTCAGGAAACTGAGAGTTGCTGGAGTGGTGGGGGGTGGAGGGATGGGGTGGCTGGGTGATAGACATTGTGGAGGGTATGTGCTGTGGTGAATGCTGTGAATTGTGTAAGACTGTTGAATCACAGACCTGTACCTCTGAAACAAATAATACATTATATGTTAAAAAAAAAAAAGAAGAAGAAGAAGAAGATAGCAGGAAGGGAAAAATGAAGTGGGGGAAATTGGAGGGGGAGACGAACCATGAGAGACTATGGACTCTGAGAAACAAACTGAAGGTTCTAGAGGGGAGGGGGGTGGGGGGATGGGTTAGCCTGGTGATGGGTATTAAAGAGGGAATGTACTGCATGGAGCACTGGGTGTTATACGCAAACAATGAATCATGGAACACTACATCAAAAACTAATGATGTAATGTATGGTGATTAACATAACATAATAAAAATAAATAAATAAAAGTTAAAAAAAAAAAAAAAGAATGTGTGTAAATTCATATGTTTAAATCCTAATACCCAATATGATGGTATTAGGAGGTAGGGTCTTTCAGGGTATTAGATCATGAGAGTGGAACCCTCTTAAATGGGATTAATGTTCCTGTAAAAAAGACCCCACAGACCTCCCTAGCTCTTCTGCCACATAAAATATAATGAGAAGTCTGCAACCAGGAAGAGGGCCCTCACTCAACCATACTGGCACCTTGATCTCAGACTGCCAGTCTCCAGAACTATGAGAACAAATGTTTGTTGTTTGTAAGTCACTCAGTCTGTGGAATTTTGCTATAGCAGCCCAAACAGATGAAGATGCCCACTATTTAAATTTTTTTTTCTTCTTTTTTTTTTGAGATGTCATGGTCTCCTAATTTTCTTTCCATTCCTCTGGTGTCTCCTTAAATGTAGTTTTTCCTCTTTTCTTCCTTAATTATCTGGGTTCTTAAGAGTACCACTTGAAGTTCTCTTGTGTTCAAATTTTATACATACTCTCTGAGCAATCTCATCCTCTCCCATGCCTTAAATTAACATAGCTTTGCCAAATGTGTATCTTGTCCCAAACATTCTTCATAGGAAATCCATATATCCAACAGCATTCCGAACATTAGCATTTGAATGTTTACAAGGATCTTTGACTGAACTTATCTTCTCTTCACAAAACTGCTTTTCCTATAGCACTTCTTATCTTAGTAATGGCATTATACACCAGCTGCCCAAACCAGACAGCAGGTAATTTCCCTTCCTCTTTACTGTCCTGCCCACTAATAAATCACCAAGTCTTGCAAATTTTATTTCCTCAGATTCCTGAAATGTATCTGCCTCCTTTTCCTTGACGTTTGTTTATTGCCAAACCCAGGCCTCCATCACATTTTGCCTGAATTACTCCAATAGTTTGATAACTACTTAATGAACTCTATAACAAAGTTGATCTTTTGAAATAAAAATGGAAACAACTGCTTTTCAATTTAAAATCCTTTGAGTTTTCTGGTAACCTCAGGATACATTCCTTCTCCATTCTTTGTTTCAGAGGTACAGGTCTGTGATTCAACAGTCTTACACAATTCACAGAAGCGGGGGAAATCAGAGGGGGAGACGAACCATGAGAGACTATGGACTCTGAGAAACAAACAGGGTTCTAGAGGGGAGGGGGGTGGGGGGATGGGTTAGCCTGGTGATGGGTATTAAAGAGGGCACATTCTGCATGGAGCACTGGGTGTTATACGCAAACAATGAATCATGGAACACTACATCAAAAACTAATGATGTAATGTATGGCGATTAACATAACATAATAAAAAAAAAAGGATACATTCCTTCATCAGGGAAATAAAGGCTCTTCCTGCACACCTTTCCAGTTCCAACTTAGTACTCTCTAGTCTCTTCCAAATTCCCAAGCACCCTACCTTGCTTTCTCTTATATGTACACTATCAAATGTAAACTTTCTAATTATGTACTCTCTGCCTAGCACTCACTTCTCCCTTTACAACCAGATATCTTACACACACACACACACACACACTCACGGGCCTCCCTCCCTCTCACTGTGCTGGTTAACTTCTACTGATCTTTCATGCCTCAACTTGCATGTGACTTCCCTTGGGAAACCATTCTTTGATTCCTTAGAGGCTCCTCCTATGTGCTTACCAAGCACGCTGTAATTCTTCCTTTCATAGAACTTCTTAAATAGCTGTGCTTATACTAAGTGGTTGTCTTCCAACCAGATTATCAGCTCAGTGAGGGAGGATACTGTGTCTTATTCCATCACTCTTATGTTTCTGGTTTCTAGCTCAGCTACAGGTATTTTGAACACTTAACAAAGCTACTATTTTTTTAAGAAATTGATATACCTTCCCAAATAATTCAGGCTTTTATATGAAAGTCCACAAAAGTCTTCACTTCTTACTGAGGGGGGGGGGGGGAAAGGACCAAAGTCTTTAAATTGCAGTATCCTACATGACTCCACATGATCTGAACTTCCCATTGTTCACCTTTCTCTTGTTTCGAATCATTTTTCTAGAATTCTTTTTCTTTGTTCATTCTTCCTTGCCTTTACACCAGGCATTGCTTTTATGGTGGCTTTATCAGTTGCTGTCCTCTCTGACTGGAATGCTGTTCCCATAGATGTCCACATAACTTTCTCTCTCAACAACTTAAGATCTCTCCTCATAGCTCAGCTTCTCACTAAGGTATTTCTCAGCTTACTATTTAAAATCTCAACTTGTCCCCACCAAAACCCCATGCAAATATATGCAGGGTCCCTGATTTCTTTTCCTCCATAATTATAATCACTAATTTATTATATTTTGCTTCTGTATAGTGTTTATCTTATATATCCTTCTACCTCTTTTAAAATGTAAGTTCCATGAGGGTTATGGATTTTGTCTCTTTTTGTTCACTGCTATATTCCCAATGTCTAGAATATGCTTGCCCTTGTTGAATAAATTGATTCAGTAACAATTAAAAAATGCTCATAAAATAAGTAACAAGTTGGTAAAACTCTGAATAAGTAATTATAGGGTAGTTTTAGCTTCTATATAGATATGTTCTTCAATACTTTTAACAGTATTCACTTTTAAATATAATTTGTGCTGTTCATTTGAATATTTCATGAAACTGTCAAAGGCCTTGTGCTAGTTTCCACTATTTATCATTTATCATTTTATTTCCATTAGACAGTTTTTTTTATGTCTACTTTCTACTATCCATAGATCACACTGAGATACAAGAAATTTTCTTCATTGTGGTTTATATAACATCATGTTAAAATACATTCTTAGTGAGAATCACTACCTGAGACTGATTCATGGTATTGCTGCCCTTATTTTTGAAAATCTGGCTTACTGATACATAATTTCCTCTAATTAAAAGACATTTATGGTTTTACACAAAAGCAAAAGAAATAATTTATGCAGACAGTGTATCATGATTTTCCACTTATCTGAAGGTCATCAAATTACTTGTAGTAAAATTAACCATTCATGAATTTGGCTATTTTTAATATGATTTGATAATGATTATAATACGTCTGCTAGTGTTGTTAGCAGAATGGAGGCTGATTGGCTTTTTTTTCTTCCTCAGAATGAACATACAGAGTTCATCTTTTGCCTGGAAACTGCTATATCCACAGACGATCATGGTGGGGCCAAAGGAGCCTAGTATATTTCACTAGCACAAATTTTGCCCTTTACTCTACAAAAGACAAGTAAACAGAGCAATGGGGCTTCCAGATCTTGTTGAAACATGATTTAGTTGAATAATAGCTTGTTTGAATTCATGTTTACAGCAAATGACACAAAAACTTGACAGCAAAGAACATCCTCATGCCCACTAGCACACACTGTCCTTGAGGAATGATAAGTAATAATGTAGCATTTCAAAGACTGTGAATGTTCTAAAGCATCTGATTTGGTCTAATATGTCATTTAATATGCATCTGAAGTTTGTGGCTCTGGAATCCTTTGACTGCTGCAGCCAGTGCCCCTCTCCTGCCACATCTGTTTAGCTGACGTTGCCATCAACATTCCACCGGAGTCAGTGCAACCTCAGAATAGACTTTTCTGGGTGCAACACAGCAGGCGTGTTCCACCTGACTGCTACCACACATTCATCAAGAGAGGAATGATTAATGATTGCAATCCCAAGTGGCTTTAAAAATCTGTTTTAAATAAATCTGTCTTTTACCTGTGGCCCCGGCACCTACAAGCTTATAGCTATTTAATTAACATGCATCAATAGTCCTGAATCTCCATAGGTCCATATGAAGTGTACTACTTAAACCTAATATAGTCTACCTCCTTGCTTAGTATTGAAACATATCATATTTAAAAATCCCCTCATTAGCCAAAATTGTGTAGTTACAGACATGTGCACAAATGTTAACATTTATAATACAAGAAGTAACTTTGTAGTATCTCTGTCTACTTGGCAGACTCTATATAGAAATTCATATTTTTCTGCTCTATTTAGTTCCTTATCCTGGAGAAAAACTATGAAATTCAAATTGCAGCACTGTTTTCGTTTTTCTCTAAGTGTGATCCATGGGCCAACTGTATTAAAATCACCCAGGGTACATCATAAAATTTTAGAGTTCTGGAATCTACTCACTATTCACTGATCCCCAGGGTTAGAGTCCAGGAATCAATATTTCTACCTGTGCCAGATTATCTTAAAGTATACAGAAGTTTGAGAAACCTTGCTTTAGAAGTTCTTACTACAGACTTTACATATTTTTCCACCAGATATATAAGTTTACAATTGTAACTTTTATTTTTGCAATCATTTCAAAGTATAACAAAAGGTCTGTCAAACAAATTGCTCTTTATTTCAGTAAGAAACTATGCAAATATCATTTTGAAGATTCAAGAGAACATTTTACCAATGAAGGAATGTTATCTCATTACCCATACAATGTGGCAAATGTTATTCTTGATGTTTTTATAGTCTTCCTTAAGTGTTTTCAATGATTGCAAGTGGTTAGTCGTGTTGATTACTGCTATAAAATTCATAGTTTCTCTTGCTCAACTTCACGTGTGCACGTCATTTGAAAATATAGACATGTGTATGCAAGTATGTGCATATACCTTTTGTGTACATGTATGTAAATAAGAAAGCACATGTGTACATACAGATGTGTTGATACCTTTTACATACATATGTGTGCATATGTATGAAAACATACTCATGTGCATGCATGCTTACATCTGTACAAATGCATGTATACACATAAATGAAAACATACACAAAGCACACACATATATACATGCTCTCATATACATATACATGCATGTACACATACATTCGTGACACCCATTCTTTGTAGTGGAAACTCTTGAGATTATTATGGAAAACCAATGTTTACTTAGCGTTCACATTTTTCTTTCTATAGTAATTTGTAATTCTTCCCTCAAATCTAGAAAACTTCATAGTGCTGGAAATGTCTGTTTATAATCTCCTCATTCTGTTCTGCTAAGACTTCTAATGACTTTATAAATGATTACATTTTGAACATGATGGTAACTAATACTCTAGCAAATATATGTACACTAGAAAGAAAATAAGGGGCCAAAATAGAATGAAGAAGTGAGTCAGTGAATTGGAGAAATAAACAGAAAAAGCAGTCACAATAATGAACTTCAAAATGTACAGGCTTAAAATCAAAAGCAACAGATTTATGGTGGAGAAAAGCTTAAAAAGAACTCCTTTAAGTGGAAACTTGGAGAATGTGGAATTTAACAATTGCACATAACCCTGATTTTTCTTGGAATTAGTTTTCTTTACTTTGGATAATGATTTTTGAAATCTGTCATTTTTACAAATAAAAACTACAAAAAAATATTGTCAAATCTCCTCTTCTAAGCATATGCTTATTAATTCATTAATAGAAGAACACTTTTTATGAGTATATTGCATTGTGAGTTTATTTTTCTTCCCTCTGCTTTTCTCAACCACATATACAGGTAAAGAAAAAAATGCCTTCCTATTCCATCAACTCTTGCTTTACTTTGATAAATACTTGAAAATATTTGAATATATTCCTATAAAAATGTTTGAATTCCTAAGGAGTGTACTGAATTTGGAAGACAAAGGTAAGATTTATTCTTCTTCTATAATATCATAATATGTAAACTTTGGTAAAAAAAATTTAAGGGTAATACATATTAATTAAACTTTACTGTATTGAAAAATGCTGCTATTATTTTTGACAATTAAAACAAAATCTTTGCCTATTTACATGCAATTTTCTTACTGTACTATTATCTTATTTAATAAAAGAAAGTCCATGGACATGAAATCTTATAGGAAATTTTTACAAATAATTAACAAAAATGAAAAGAAAACTGTTAGTATCAAGGATATTTTCAAATCTACCTCACTGCTATAATCTGGACATTTCAGTAATCCAATTTTAACAAAATTAAGATAGTCTAAAAAAAAACCTAGTCTTGTTAGCTTAGTGACTATTTTAAAATGAGGAGAGTACTCCGTTAAAATTTGGTGTAAATTAAATTTTCACATTTCTATTTATTTGTCTTGGTACCTTATATTTTGATATTCAAAGACCCTTCATACATGTAATTTCAGAATTAAATTTCACAAATTTTTTCCCAACTTGGTAGATATTTTTGCTTTGTTTTGTTTTGGTTTTTATTTTATTTACTTACTAACTTTTTGCCTGCTTCAGGTAACAATTTGGCCAACAAACAGTAACAGTAACAGAATGCTATTTGGTTAATTTTATTCTGAAGAATCTAGTAGTAACAGGCTATATATTTTCTTCTTTTAATTATATATTCCTATTTTTTTTTTCATATATTTACCCTACTAGAGGTATTTATTATTTGTTATGCAGTATATATACTAACTACTAGGAAGTCATATATTAAGACATTTACATCTAGTAATAAATTTAATCCTCCCAATGGAGAGAATTACATCCCTGGGGAAACTGAGGTTCAGTTAAGTAACTTTTGTCAGGTTATATGGCTACTAACTGAATAGCCAGATTATAAATTGAAGCAGTCTGACTTGAGGGTATTGTCATTATCTTTCTTTAAGCTGTCATTTAACATTTCTAACTTGATATTTTGAAACAATTTTAGATTTGTAGAAGCTTAGCAAAGATAGTATAGAGAGTTCTCTTATACCTTTCACCTAACTTCCCCTAATGTTAACATCTTACATAACTACTACACAATTATTGAGTCTAAGAAATTAACTTTAGTATAATATTATTAACTAAACCACAAACTTTTTTTTTTTCCACATCACCAGTTTTACCACTAATATCTTTTTCTATTCTGAAAGCCGATCCAGGATTCCACATTGCATTTAGTTTTCCTATCTTAATTTCGTCCAAACAGTGAGTTTTCAGTCTGTCCTTATTCTTAATGACCTTAACATCTACAGAGAGTAGTGGCCAAGTATGTTGCAGAATGTCTTTCAATTTGTACATGTCTGATGTTTTCTCATGACTAGATTGAGGTTATGGATTTGGGAGAAAAATACCAGAGTTGATGCCCCTTCTTAGGCATCAAATCAGTAGTACATGATATATATTTGACTTATTATTGGTTATGTTAACATTTACCACTTGGTTAAGGTGGTATCTATCAAATTTCTTCACTGTAACATTAGTATTTTTTCCCTTTGTATTTAATAAATATTTGAGATGGGGTGCCTGGGTGGCTCAGTCCATTAAGCAGCCGACTCTTGATTTTGGCTCAGGTCATGATTTCAGGTTCCTGGGATCAAGCCTCATGCTAGGCTCCCTGCTCAGCAGGGAGCCTGCTTCAGGATTCTCTCTCTCCCTCTGCTCCTCCCCCTGCTCTCTCCCTCTCTACAATATATATATATATTTGAGGTGATATACTTTGAGGTTATAAAATACCCTGTTTCACCTTAAACTTTTGCCCTCTTAGCATGCTTTGGTAGATCTTGACTGCAACAATTACTGTAGAGCTCTAATGATATTATATTTCCCTCATTACTTTTACATTTAATAATTAGAATTCTTCTGTAAGAGTTGTCTCTCATCCCTTCCTATTATTTTTAAATGTATTACATAATAAGAAAAGTATGCCCCACACATGTTTATCGATCTCATTCTTTTGCATAAATCCATGTTTCCATATAAAACAGCTTTTCTTCCACTTGAAGAAAATCCTTTAACATGTCTTACAATGTAATTCTATAGACAAATTCTTTCAGCTTTGCTGGCCTGAAGAAGTTATTCTGTGGCCTTCATTTACAAAAGATATTTTCACAGGGCAAAGAATTTTAGGTTGACAGTTTTATTCTTTCAGCTCTTTAATGATGTTTTTTCCATTGTCTTCTGGCTTGCATAGTTTCTGAAGAAAAGGTTACAGTAATATTTATCTTTATTCCTTCATACCAGGGGTAAATATTTTAGGTTTTGTGGGCTACAGTCACTGTTACATATTCTTCTTTAATAAAAAAGTGTAGCAAACATTCTTAGCTTTGGAGTCATACAAAAACAAGGTATAGGCCAGATTTGGCACATGGACCACAGTTTATTTACCCCTGCTTTATATTTTTTTTTCTCTTATTTCTTTTTAGGTTTTCTCTTTATTCTTATTATTTTTTAGTAATTTAATTATGAATTGCATTGGTGTAGTTTCCTTCATTTTGTTCTTGGTATTTGTTGAACTTCTTGGGTTTGTGGGTTTATATTGACCAAACTTGGAAAATTTTTGGCAATAATTTCTTTAATTTGCTTTTTCTTACCCTACCCTCTTTAACGGACTCTGATTTCAAATATATTAGACTGTTTAATCATGGCCCATAAGTCTCCTTTTCTCTGTTTTTTTTTTTTCAGTTTTTTATACCTCTTTACTTCATTTTGGATAGTTTTTTATTCTATGCTTTCGAGTTTAATATTATTTTTTTTCCCTGTGGAGTCTAATCTGATACTAATATTATGTAGTGATTCTTTTTTATTTCAGATATTTATATTTTTTTGTCAGAAGATAGTTATTGTATATATTTTTAATTTATCCTCCCATTATGGTCACATTTTTCTTTAAATTTCTGAGCATATTTATAATTGATTTTATGGTCCTTATTGAAAAATTCTCCCATTCCTGTCATTTTTGAGAATTTTATATTGATAGACATCACTTCTGGTTATAAGCCTAATCATCTTCCTAATTCTTCACATCTATGTAGTACTTTTTTCATTAGATGCTTGTGAATTTGATGTTGTTAAGTGCTGACATTTATTGTCTTCCTTTAAAGAGTGATGACAGGGGCGCCTGGGTGGCTCAGTCGTTAAGCGTCTGCCTTCGGCTCAGGTCATGATCCCAGGGTCCTGGGATCGAGCCCCGCATCAGGCGCCTTGCTCAGCGGGAAGCCTGCTTCTCCCTCTTCCACTCCCCCTGCTTGTGTTCCCTCTC
This sequence comes from Phoca vitulina, assembly GCF_004348235.1. Taxonomy (NCBI): domain Eukaryota; kingdom Metazoa; phylum Chordata; class Mammalia; order Carnivora; family Phocidae; genus Phoca; species Phoca vitulina. Next base: position 73,847,726 of record NW_022589707.1, read on the forward strand.
TCGCTGTCTCTCTGTCAAATAAATAAATAAAATCTTTAAAAAAAAAAAAACAAAGAGTGATGACATCATTTTGGTAGACAGTTACCTGTTATCTTGATCTTTTCAAAGCTTTTTAGAAACACTATTATTATTTTTAAATTTATTTTTATTATTTTTTTAAAATTTATTTATTTATTTTAGGGCACTATTTAGAGTAGTATTTCCTCTAGCGCTAACTTAGTCCTACTCCTAAGGCATGATATGTCTGGAGTCTCTACACAGTGTCTCACATATTAATGAGACTACACAATGAATTAGGACTTGAATAATTCCTACTTTTGTGTGATCTTTGGGAACTGTTTGGCTTACAACTCCCTGATAATTGTTCGTTTCTTACAAGATTTTTTTTTTTTTTTGCTTGCCCTTTGAGGTTTTACTTGTAATATGTGTAGAATGGAATTCTAAAAACTAAGACCTCTATGTAAATTACTGGAACTATTTCTCTGTGTCTCTCTCTCATCTCATGTTTTCTACCTTGTAAATTCTAGTCATCTCAGCATCTTAAAAGTTCAGTCCTCATGTTGTCAACACAGCAAAACCACTGATCTCTGTTTGGGTTCCCCTTGCTGTATTGCATTCCAGAAATTTTCTCCAAGCATAAGGCTACTGTGATTTGTTTTCCTAATTCCAGGTATAATAGTCCTGTACTTCCTGTTAACATCTAAAAATGTTTGTTTCATATTATTTGTCCAGTTTTCTAGTTGTTTATGGAAGGAGGATAAGACCTATCACAGGCTTATTATACTCCCGTGTCTTAGTCATTAGGAAGTTTTGAGTAGAGCAGTGATGCAACTAATAAAATCTGACCTTTGCTCCTCAAATGTGTTCTCTCTCCACCCAAGTCAGTGAAATCCAGAACTGCCGGTTCTTTTTATGCCCAGGTACTCTCCTGTGACCTTTATTTCCCTATTCTTCTGATTACAACCATCATCCAATATTTTATTTTTTTGTGTTAAAGAGAGCTGTCAGCCACTCTCCTTTATATTTTTCCACACTACCTATGGCAAATACATAGAATATGAAACAAGAAATACATATGAATTACTGAGTTTTTATAATGTCCCAGAAACTGATAAATAATCTTGACATTTATGTATGTGTACTAAGACGGAGATGGGAAGAATTTAGCTAAAAAGATTTCACACCATCGTGTAATGGATCTGTGTCTGGTCCTCAGTGATCAATATTTATCTATAGAATGAATGAGTGAATGAATGAATGAATGAATACCTATAGTCATTTCCAAGTGTTGAACTACTGCCTCTTAGTTACAAACTATAATTTTCTGATTTAAAAATGACCTGATGTTTTCTACATCACATCCCTTTCTCAAGTCTAGTTGCAGAGTGAACTGGAACTATAAAATCTTGGGATGTAACCTAGAAGTTATTTGCCCATTAAAGCATCCCATCTTAGTGCAGTACAGTGTACCTGTTAACCCAGATGGACTCTAAAACCAGATTGCTAATAAGGGGAGGGAAAAGGAGGAAGGAGATGAAGAAGAGTGTGGAGAGACAAGGCTCTTTGATGGACAAAAGTTACAAGTTTAGATAAAATATGTAAAACATGAATTTTGTTGCCCCACACTCCCTTCTTTAAAAATCTTTCATTTTCTGAGTTCCAGTGAATATATTTTTTTCCCACTTTGGATGCCTCAGAAAGTGGTAATCCCTATAGTCTGAAAGCCAAGCTTTTAAAGTACTGACATCTGTCTTTGTGAGTTAAGGTGCTCACAAATTTGCACAGTTAGACACATGAATGAATAGAGGGTACTCACACTTTCCACTCATAAAGATTAAAGGTAACTTGATGTTCTTTATACTCCTTTATCTAGGCTGGAAGTCTCAGGAATTTTCCAGTTCCAAATTTTAGATACTTAAAATGGTAAACATGCTCAGCAAAACGTGATTAACTTTTGATATTTATGTTTTTGGTATTTCTTAATTATTTAACACATACCAATTTCTTATCATTTTTCTTCTGTTAAAAAATACCATTTTGGGGCACCTGGGTAGCTCAGTCAATTACATGTCTGACTCTTGATTTTGATTCAGGTCATGATCTCAGAGTCCTGAGATCAAGCCCTGCACTGGGTTCTGTGCTCAGCAGGGAACCTGCTGGAGATTCTCTTTCTCCCTCTCCCTCTGCTGCTCCCCCCACTTGTGTGCTTGCTGTCTCTCTCTCTCTCTCTCTCATAAATAAATAAATAAATAACATCTGTTTTAAATATATATATATAATTTTTCCTCTGTTTATTCAAAATTTACAGGATAAATTGAATATGAACTTATTCTCTGTTGAGTTGCCAATGTATAGACAATATTTATTTATTATTACCTGCTAGTCAATTAAGACAGTTATTAAGCAGATTATTTAAAAACATTATTACTGAGAGAATCCTGACTACAAATCTATGCTACTACACTACATAATCACTTAGCAGGATCTTTAATTATTTTGCTGAAATCAACTTTCAAATATGAGAAAGAGATAGACTAATAGATTAGATAGATAGATAGATAGATTGATTGATAGATATAGATACAGGGGCACCTGGGTGGCTCAGTCGGTTAAGTGTCTGCCTTTGGCTTGGGTCATGATCTCGGGGTCCTGGGATCAAGCTCCTTGTCCCGTGTCAGGCTCTCTGCTCAGCGGGGAGTCTGCTTCTCCCTCTCCCTCTGCCCCCTCCCCCCCGTTCATGCTCTCTCTAATAAATAAATAAAATCTTTTTTTAAAAAAAAGAAAGATATAGATATATATCAGCAACAAATATCTTACTGTCATACAAAAAAGGAATTTTCAGTTTAAAAACCTTTTTAAGTTTTCACCAATTAATTTTCAGTAGTGTGAATCCCACAGGCCACATACTTACATGTCAAAGAAATAAACATATATATGACTACATATACACACACACATATGAATATAGATAATTTAATTTATAGCTTAATTTATAATTCTACATGGTAGCAGAAACCTGAACCTTTATCAAATAGTCCCTTTGAACTTTTCCCAGTAAGTTTAAGTTTTTGTTTCTGTTTTTGTTTTTTCTGTCCCTACTCCAACCCCCAACTTGGTATAAATCCTAAACTTCATGTAAGTCTAATGGAATGTTGTGAAAATTGGGAGTAAGAACCTCATCCTTATAGTACATCTATCCATAACTGGCATCTTCTCAGAAGGACCATTAAAAAATAGTTAACATTTAAATAGCACTACACTAGGTGCTTTACATCTATTTCTATTTCTATATCTATATCTATATCATCTATATCTATCTATAGGTATATTTATATTTATCAGTCTTCATAACAGCCCTATGGAGTAAGTACTATTATCACTATCCATGTCTTACAAATAGGAAAACTGATGCACAGAGCAGTTAAAAAATTGTTCAAGTTTATGCAGCAATTAAGAGACAAAGCTGGGTGTGAACACAACAGTGGTAATCTAGAACCTGAGGTTCAAATTCCTGTGCTCCACAAGCTTCTCACTTCCTCTACTCCATGGACATAATCAACCCTCCACCTCAGCACAAGATGAGGCTTCCATGTTATATATGTAAATTTCTGTGCCACATTCCACAAGGACTTCCTCATCTCTGCCCATCCCAGAACTGTTCACTTTCCAGGACACAGCTGTGCCACACAGGGCAATACAAGGGAAATAAAATGATGTGACTGCACACTTCTAGGACCTATCGCTCACAGGGGCTCTGGGCCTTATGTTCATCAGCCAAATAACTCCATTTAAACATCACTTCTGTATTCTCAAAACCACAGTTGGAGGAATTTCCTAAGTGTTAACAGTATCCCAAACAGGAAGCTGTGTGTTCTCTCATTCTGCCAGGGGTGCAGCAGCCAGAGTAATTGTTGCTTCAAGAGGGCACGGTCCATGGCTATCTTTCTTTTCTTACTACCTCTCTTATGCTCCTCCCAAATTCTTTATGGAGATTTACCAGGTGATAAAAACTCATTCTAACAATATTTATTTTTCTATGTCAGTAATTTAGGTCAGGACCTTAGCTTTTAATACTTAAAAGACCCCTTACATCATGCAACTCAAAAGCCTTTTTTGTCAAGACTGTTGTGTCTTCCTTGAATTCATAAGTGTATTTTGAAATTTAGGACACAAGAACTGATTTTTTCAGTTGTTTTTTTTTTTTTCTTGTTATATCTTTCCTTTCTTGAGGCAGTAAACTTAAACTACTCTAACTCTCCTTGAAATGGGGAGAAGGGTCATGTGGGAGAAAAAATCAAATTAAAAACACATTGGTGAATACTTCAAATTATCTTTCCAAATAGACTTCAAAGCTCTAATTCTAAAGAATTTGAGAATTATCTCTATAGTTATCTCCAGACATCTTATATAAAAGCCACTTAGTGGTCTCTTCCTTTTAAAAGAGCTTGGGAGTCCTGGTACAAATCCTAAGAAACCTAAAGAATCACAACCTCTCCTCTGACTTTTAAGAGGTAGAAGGAAAAGTAAAAATACTTGAGATGAGCCAGAAGCCTGTGGTTCTGGTCTCAACTCTGCCAATGACTAGTTGTGCTGCCAAGGACTAATCACTCAAATCATACTTAGTTTGTGAATTACCCAACTAACATTTCTGGATCATCATCTATGGGATGGACACTTAAAATATGATACTTGCTTAGTTATCACAATTTTAGCATAGTTAGAAAGTTTAACTAAATTGTCTAAGATCTTAGAGGAATTAACTGGCAAAATTGTGATCAAAGGAAGCTATGTATTATCCCAACATAATATTTCATGATATCTAAAGTCCCATCTAGGCCAAAATACTCCGTAATTCTAAGACGGATTTGGCAGAAAAGGCACAAAGGTTTTGCTGGGATACTAAATGTCATATACATGTGTGTCTATATATATGTGTATATATTCTGTGATTTATTGAAAAATACTACCTTTGGATAAAAAAAATGGATGCTTGCTAGCAAATACACTCTCCCAGAGGTCTTCTTTGCACTTCTTATTTTGATATAATACCTGTACATTATCATGTTTTTTTAAAAATTCTTACAACACACAAAGCTTACTAACCTCTCCACAATTTGTTAATCACGTTCATTTTCCTAGCAGTGGTTGTCATGGACTGAAAACGGTAGAATTTATCTCCAGCTATCTCCTCCAGGGCTAACATTCACATTAAGCAATGTGTAATGTTTTCTCACCATGAATGCTGTCAGGCTGACATCAACAGTGAAATATGTGAATTAATATTTACACAAGCTAACATGATTTTTTGCATTATAAAAATGTCATTTTTAAAAAGGACAGTATACAATGATAAACAATGTGTGGGCCTGTGTTGGAAATCAAATAACATAAAGGCTTTTTTAGTTCCCTTGGAGAATATATTGATTAAGTGAACTATATTACATTTGCATTTACACTGAAATACTGGGTTGATTTACAAATGTTAATGAATTCTTTTCCAGAACTTCTGAATGATGACTTCTTGGCTAATTGATATTTGGAAAGGTGTAGCACATAATTTAATTTCCTTAAACGCAGAGCTTAGAGCTTTGATAGTTTGCATCTGGGAACTGAGATTCTTTTTTATTTAAGTGATAGGGGTGAAAAGTTTAGTTGTGAGTTCTGTCAAAAATAACTCTTTTTAGATTCATGGATCCTCTACCTAGTGATTTATTTTTTCCAGGCCCATTTTCTTTTTTTCATTTCTTTTTTTTTTTTTTTAAAGCAAGAGTTTCTCATTTCTCTATTTTCAATGGTACAGTCTGAAAAATAATATTGAAAGGAATCTTTACTAGATTGGTCTAGAGCAATACTGGAGAACCCTAACAAAAGCCCATTCCTCTAACTATACATAAACTTTAAAGAAACACTAGGCATGATAACATCTTAAAGTTTACAAGAAATTTGTGTCCACATTGAAAAGAGATTAGGACAGCATAACAGCCCCTAATTTCACAAAAGCCTGATTTCCAGTCTCCTTTTAGGTTTCTTCCTTTGGTGCAGTGGTTCTCAAACTTGGCTGCACATTGGAATCACCTAGAGAGTTTTAAAAATATGAGTCCTATAACTAGAGATTCTGATATAATAGAGCATTGCCTGGGCACCTGGATCAATAAAAGCTCCCTCAGGTGATTCTAATGTGGAGCCAAGGTTGAGAATCACAGACTCTTTGTAAATTCTCAAGACACGCTCACTCATGTATTTGGGCTGCTGACCCTACCACACTTCCCAGCTGGCTGCCTCACTATCCTTTTGCTTTAGGTAATAAACCAGATGTTATTTTCAAGGCAGTGGTGCTCTGTTCTGAGTCTTGCACCTGATTTTCTGTTTGAGATATGGTTTAAGCATTATTGGTGCTTATGTCTACAGCATTGTTTTGCCCTGGACATCCCAATAGGCTCATAACCTGTCAGCTGCTGCTTATGCTTTACATGTGCTCCTGGTTTCTTTGCAGCCTTTATCCAGGCCAGAAGGTTGGTACCAAATCTCTTGGCAAGTCAGTAGAAAAGATTTACTAGCTATTTTTTATCTCCTTATTTATCATATCAAGCACAAGCCTGGAGGACCCATCTCCTAGCATTCATTCATAGGGAAAAAAGGATATCTCCTCTCATTTAAGGCTTACACAGAGTCAGAAAGAAGGGTTTACTATAGTTAACAGCACTGGAGATAGAAACAGGAAACAAAGGTAGTGCGATGAAAATGAATCTTCTAATTTTCTCTGGGTCTTTGAAACTCATTACTGGGGAGATTTGTTAAATAATGAAAATAATACTGAGAATAATACCTACTGAAAAGCAAAAAGTACTTCAATCCACCTCTGGATTCTGGGGAAAAAAAAAAAAAAACTAACTCTTTACTAATCTGGCATATAGCGACTTGGAGGACTTGGCTAAATTGAAAAGAAGGAAAAATGAAAAGATGTGTGGCAAATAAACTTAGTTAAGCCACATTAAGTTCCTGGTTGACATGAACTCTGGAGACGGAAAAACTGGCTTTAGGACCTCCAAAGGACAGTGTGATGCCCTCACAGCAAAGGCTGGAGATGGGGAGCTGAGCCCGAGGTCATAGCTAGCAAGACCGAAGCGGAAACTACATCAACAGGAGAGAAATGCCCAGGACTTCCTAGTACCATTGCCTGAGCAACGTGAATAAACTATGGGTTCATCCACCATGGACTTCTGCAGAAGAGGCCAACACTGCTTACACAATAGACAGCTCAGACCCAAAGATCAGCATGAAGGTCACTTTCCGTAACTCTACTAAGAGAGCAAGTACCTGAACTTCTTCAGGAATACATTCAGATATCATCTAAGATCAAAGCATGAGAAGAGCTTAGTAATGTAATACAAGATAAACTGAAAGGATTGTTGAAATTGTGGGATTCTGAGTAAGCTTTCACAGGATTAGGTATTCTTTTACTTTTCAAATAGCAGCTGTGTATGCACTCAGAAATATCGGACAGATTTTGTGTGTTTTTCTCTTTAAAAAAAAAAAACACATTATGCTTTCTCTACATAGAGTCATATTGTATCAAGATGGAGACATATTGGGGCACCTGGGTGGCCCAGTTGGTTGAGTGTCAGACTCTTGATTTCGGCTCAGGTTTACCTCAGGGTCATGAGATCCAGCCCGGAGTGAGCTCCATATTCAGTGTGGAGTCTGCTGAAGACTCTCTCTCCTTCTCCCTCTTCCCCTCCCCTCCTTCTCTCTCTCTCTCTCCCTCTCTCTCTCTCAAATAAATAAATATTTTTTTTAAAAAAAAGATGGAGACGTATTGAGTAGAACCATTAAACAGTAGGGGCACATGGCAACAGTATCTGCCCTTACTGCCTGGATGTTACTCCTTATTTTCTCTCTCCTATAACTTCACCCTATCCTTTTCTATCAGCTCTTTCACAATAGATTTTAAACATGTACAAACATATCCCACCATTAAGCAAAATACATAAGAAACCATTAAGCAAAATACGTAAGAAAATAAAACATACAGCCTTCAACTCTACATATTTTCAGCTATTACTCTATTTCTAGCTGTATTAGCCCATACTTACTGTTTATACTAGATTTTCCACCATCACCCTAAAAATATTTTTGCCGGGGCCAGTGGGGGTGGGTCACGTGGAGCGTGCTGCCCCGAGTGGCGCTGGCGGCAGGAAGCCGCTGTGCTGGAGCTGCGGGCAGGGAGCCGGCCCGGGCTCTGGGTAAGCGAAGCACCACGCAGTGCTGAGTCCACCACCCGCGGGAGCCACGGAAATCGGCACCGAGATCAGTTGAAGATCCGGAGTGCCGTTAACGGGAAATTGCCAGAGCTTATGTTGATGAAGAATTTCCTGAGGCCAACAAGAAAAGTCAGGACCAAATGACAGAGGACCTGTCCCTGTTTCTAGGGAACACAATTCGATTCATCGTATGTCTTCATGGTGTATTAAACTTTGCTCTGTTACAACTGACCCCTCCAGTCTAAAGTCATCTGATACCAACATATTTGATAATACCGTGTCTTCAAACAAGAGCAGTTTCAGCCGGGGAGATGAGAGAACACATGAAGCGGCAGTGCCACCCCCTTGAGATTGCTAGCACTGAACCTGAAAAAAAGAGATTCCAGAGTTTCTCCTAGTTCACAGGAGCAGAAAAACACGAATGTCAGACAGACTTACGATGATGGAGCTGCATCCTGATTAATGTCAACTGTGAAGGCTCTGAGGGAGACAGCACCCTCTGAAGATGTGATTGATACTAAGCCAGAACCAGATGATCTCATTGATGAAGACCTCAATTTTGTGCAGAATCCCTTATCTCGGAAAAAACCCTACAGTGACACTTACATATGGTTCTTCTCGCCCTTCTATTGAAATTTATCAACCACCTGCAAGTCAAAATGCAGATAGTGGTGCTCATTTAAACAAGTTGCAATTTCAGCAGTAGCAAAACAATATTCGTGCAGCCAAGCAACCTGATATACAGAATAGCCAAGTATGTGAAACAGGATGTTTTTGGGAAAGGGAAGTGCTTAACAGCCTAGAAGAGACTTATAGTCTCTTTTTCAGAAACAACTCAGAAAAAATGAGTATTGAGGAAGAAAACTTTCAGGAGAGGAAGTTGTCTGTGGTCAGTTCAATTGTTAAAGTAAAAAACTTCCATCGTGATGGAGAAGAGGAGGAGGAAGATGGTGACTGTGGGTCTCATACAGGACGCATCTTCAGCAGTGTGTCAGTGCCAGCAAAGCCTGAAAGGAGACCTTCACTTCCACCTTCTAAATAAGCTAACAAGAATCTAATTCTGAAGGCTATCTCTGAAGCTCAAGAATCTGTAACAAAAACAACTATTCTATAGTCTCACAGAAACAGACACTTCCAGTTGCTCCCAGAACTCGAACTTTTCAAGAAGAATTGTTTGCAGAAATGGTCCAGGGTCAAAGCAGGACCCCCAGAATAAGTCCCCCCATTAAAGAAGAGGAAACAAGGGAGATAATATAGAAAAAAGCCAAGGAACTCAACAGAGGCAGTTGTTATCCCGACTGTAAATTGACCCAGTAATGGCAGAAACTCTGCAGATCAGTCAAGATTACTATCACATGGAATCCATGGTCCATGCAGACACAAGATCATTTACTCTGAAGAAGCCAAACCTGTCTAAGGAAATAGTAGTGGCACCAAACCAAGAGTCGGGGATGAAGACTGCAGATACCCTTTGAGTACTTTCAGGATACCTTATGCAGACAAGATCTCGTACCACCAGATAAACCTGCAAGTCCTAAGTTTATAGTGACACTGGATGCTCTCCCCAGCCCCCCAGGATACATGTCAGATCAAGAGGAGGACATGTGTTTTGAAGGCGTGAAGCCTGTAAACCAATCTGCAGCCTCAAACAAGGGACTCAGAGGTCTCCTCCACCCACAGCACTTGTAGCTCATGAGCAGGCTGATCGATGAGCTAAATGGTAGCTTTTCAAATGCTGAGATGAGTGAACTGAGTGTGGTCCAGAAACCAGAAAAACTTTTGGAGAATTGCAGGTACTGGCCTTCCTGTAAAAATGGGGATAAGTATACTTACCATCATCCTGTTTCACCTTGCAAAGCCTTCCCCAATTGTAAATTTGCTGAAAAAATGTTTGTTCATTCATCCAAATTGTAAATATGATACAAAAATGTACTAAACCAGATTGTCCCTTCACTCATATGAGTGGAAGAATTCCACTACTGTCTCCACACCCAGCAATTGCAACACCAGTGCCACCTTCTAGCTTCTAGTAGTCAACGGTGCTGTTATTTCCCTGCTTGTAGGAAAATGGAATCTCCCTTCTGTCATTAAAACACTGCAGATGTAACACTCAGTGTACAAGACCTGACTACACACTTTATCATCCCACCATTACTGTGCCACCACAACATGCCTTGAAATGGATTCGACCTCATACCAGTGAATGACGTTCAGTCGTACTTGGCAGAAGATTGTGGAGTGACCGTCTACTGACGAAAGATATTCTGCAGAACTTGTCAAATCTTTGAAACTTAGAATATATTGTTTTCATAATATTAAGTTTACTGCCTACCTGAAGTGTCTAATTTTTCAAGTTTGTAAGTTTATTAAGTGGTTTTAACATTGGGTGTTTTTTGTTGTTTGTTTTGACTATAAAAAGACCATTTAAGGAAAAGCTAAATTCTATTAAAACATTTCAGGCATGTTTGAAAAAAAAAAAAAATTGCCAAAACCTCTAATGATTGACTTATTCCTAAATCTGACTCCGCAGTCTTGTCTCATTTACCCTCTGCAACATGCTCTTTATTTTTTGCATTCTCTGATGTTGTTAGCTCCAGGTTCCTTCTGTCTCTCTGGCCACTTTTATTTCCCTTTATTAAATTCTCTTCTTCAGCACTCCTTATAAATTCAGTGCTTCCAGGATTTCTAATTGATCCCATCCATTTACATGGCTTGAACTATCTCAGGTATATTTTAATGACTCAAATTAATATCCTCAGCTTCATTCTAATTCCTGAATGCCAGAAATATTTATTCTAATAATGACTACTCATTCAAATAATGACTACCTTCACCACCCAAACTCAATGTACCTCAGAAAGAAATAATCTTCTGGGATGCAATATCTCCTTCTAAAAGTATTCGTGCCACTGCTATCTTCTTAGCTAGCCTTTAATTTGGAGTTATATCTTACTTATTTTTCTTAACAGTCTCCCCCACTCACTGTTCCATTTGTTCAAAAGCTCTTATTCAAGGGACTCCTGGGTGGCTCAGTCAGTTAAGCAACAGACTCCTGATTTTGGCTCTGATCATGATCTCAGGGTCTTGAGAATAAGCCCCAAGTTGGGCTCCATGCTGGGCATGGAGCTGCTTAAGATTCTCCCTCTCCCTTTGCCCACAACACCCCCTCCTGATCATGTGCATGCATTCTTTCTCTCTCTCTCTCAAAAAGAAAAGAGGCTCATATCCAGGATACATTTTTTTTGACCTTAATTACTATAAATAACTTCTTAATTGATACTGTTATATCCCACTCTTAATGCCCTTTAGAAAATTTCTACTCTTATCAAAGAGTGATTGTTTTAAAATGCAAATATAAATAAGCTATAGCACTAAATACTATTCAGAATAAAGAACAATCTCCTTAATGTATTATAAATATTGTGTCATCATCTGTTCTCAACCATGATGAAATATTTCTACTCTCTGGTCCCACCATGCATGTTTTTTGTGTGTTTTTGTTTGTTTGTTTTGTTTTGTTTTGTTTTGTTTTCTCAGCCTAAGAGCTCTTCCTCTCTGCCTGGCTAATTTCTCCTTAGCCTACAGAATCTATCTCAGGTGGCATTTCCTCCAAAAAGCCTTCCAAGTGATAAGTGTAAATTAGGTACCTCAAGTGATAAATGTCAATTCTATGTGTTTTCATAGCACCTTATTTCTGTTTCTGAAGCAATTAATATAAAATGAATCATGATGTGTTTAAATGTCTGCCTTTCCCCCACTGAACCGTAAGCTTTTGTTTTGTTTTGTTTTTTGTTTTAAGTTTTTATTTAAATTCTACTTAGTTAACATATAGTGTAATATTGGTTTCAGGAGTAGAAACACAACAAGTACCCTCCTTAATACCTGTCATCCATTTAGCCCATCCCCCTACCCACCTCCCCTCCATCAACCCTCAGTTTGTTCTTTATAATTAAGAGTTTCTTATGGTTTGCCTCTCTCTATCTCTCTCTCTCTCTTTGAACCATAAGCTTTTGAAGGCAAAACACTGTCCATGCATATTTGTATTCTTATTTCCTGGCAATTTCCCTAGAAGGAGCTAAAATAAATGGACACTTAACAAATGAACGTTTAAGCAAGCACATATATTTCAGGATTCTGTGATCAATTTCTTGTACTTGCTATACACTAGTGTGAAATTTTGAAGGCATGAGAACACCTATGCATCTTAACTCACGTTTCTATGAAGAGTAATACTCATTCAAATCCAACATAAACCCTTACTGAAATATCATCCCCACATCTTTTTAAGAATGTCAAAGGCAACAGAGGATCCCTGACTTATGTAAGAGAAAGCCTGGGATAGATATTTCTTATAAACAAGATGAGATAACCTGATCTTCTTAAAACTGTGTTTTTCTTTTGTTCTGACTTTTGTGGTGATTTGAAATTTTCTTTAAGAGAGATAGAGAAAAGAAACTAATTTTCTGTTGGATTGGATCAGCCCTGCCCCAACTGGTTTGTAGAGGAGAAATATGTCTCTAGTACAAATGAATACACATTTGAGAGCCCATTCTTTCTTCCTTCCTTCCTCTCTCCCTCCCTCCCTCTCTCCCTCCCTTCCTTCCTTCCTTTCTTCTTTCTTCCCTCCCCTCTCCTCTTTTCTCCTCCGCTCCCCTCCCATCCTTGCACCTGTCTGTCTCTCTCTCTGTTTTATTTTACTTTCTTTGCTTCTGGCCTATGGTAACTCCTGCACCATCTGAACATTATCTGTAAACATATGAACATACAGGGCAAGAGTATTCTGCTGTAGAACACAGACATATTGAAGAGCTCTCACTTCATCTGTCAATTAGGTATGAAGCAGCAGATTACAAAAGACCGAGATAGTTCGACAGTACAGAAGGGCATAAAAGAAATCAAGTATATCTGGAAGTCACCACAAAATCAATTTCTTACTACAAAGGGATCATGTTTTGAGGTATATTAAGTAATAATACATCCTGTTGGTTCTTTAATGTATAAAAGACCATACATCAAAATATCAATGGAATTTTACATAAGTTTACATTAGAGTTCTTCGGATCATGCATATAAGAGGATGTAATCTGTGTAACACTGGAGGCAAAAATGAAGTTGAACTGCCCTACATGTTTTTTTGTTTTTAAAGATTTTATTTATTTATTTGACAGAGAGAGACACAGCAAGAGAGGGAACACAAGCAGGGGGAGTGGGAGAGGGAGAAGCAGGCTTTCTGCTGAGCAGGGAGCCCAATGGGGGGATTGATCCCAGGACTCTAGGATCATGACCTGAGCTGAAGGCAGACGCTTAATGACTGAGCCACCCTGGTGCCCCCGTCCTACATGTTATATAAACATTCACTTTTCATATAAAAATGAACATCTTAATAAGTTAATTTTCAGCTATCTATCAAGGGCCTACTTTATACTCAGCATTGTAATAATGGATGGTGTATTTAATTAATGAGTTAATCCTATAACTACTGAGTGATTATATATTCAAGACACTGTGCTAAGTGATAGATATATAGGTGAAAAATACCCCTTGAAAAAGGATTTAATCATAATTGAGAAGCAATAGAAGATAGCTGAAATATTAAGTTACTGCCTTAAAAATAATAGCATCATATAGGGACACCTGGGTGGCTCAGTCATTAAGCATCAGACTCTTGATTTCACTTCAGGGCATGATCTGAGTCCTGGGATCGAGCTCCACCAGTTCTGCACTCAGTGGGGAGTCTCCTGGGAGATTCTCTCTCTCTCCCTCTGCCCTCCGCCTGCTCACATGAAAGCATGCACTCTCTCTCTCAAATAAATAAATAAATATTTTAAAAAATAGTATTGTATGGTGACCGTAGCTACACTTGTGGTGAGCATGACATAACATATAGACTTATGTAACCACTATGTTGTACACCTGAAACTAATGTAACATTGTGTGTCGATTATACTTCAGTAAATAAATAGTAACAAAATAATAATGACAATGTATATAGTATTTAGATAAATGTAAATCTTTTTGAAAAGCAGTCTTCAGTCCTCCTGAAAACATAAATAGATATATAGAGACATGAGCTTCTAGAAGGAAGTAGCCTAACTTTACTAACAGGTATTTCTTGAATGGATAGTCATATGAATTAAGATAATGGTAAAATCTAGAAGCTGAAATTTTGTTTCCTATTTGGTTACAAATCACAAGGGAATTATCCCTCCAAAAAAGGTGGTGCCATTCGCTAATCTTAATCATATTCCATGTAAGGAATCTCTTAGTTTATTGTTCAGGAATGAAACTATGTTAAATAAAAAGTATGAAACCTTCCATTAAGCATAATTGAAAGGGGGTGTCCTTGGTGGTTCTTTTATCAGTTTACACATAATGCCATTATACACTGCTATTCTCATTTGAGTATGAATGACTATATAGCAAATTATTACTTTTAGCCTGTTTTTTATAAAGAAATATTGCTAAGTAAAAGTAATATTATTTTTCGGGGCGCCTGGGTGGCTCAGTCCTTAAGCGTGTGCCTTCAGCTCAGGTCATGATCCCAGGGTCCTGGGATTGAGCCCCACATTGGGCTCCCTGCTCAGCGGGAAGCCTGCTTCTCCCTCTCCCACTCCCCCTGCTTGTGTTCCCTCTCTTGCTGTCTCTCTCTCTGTCAAATAAATAAATAAAATCTTTTTTTAAAAAAGTAATATTTTTCATGTTAGAAATCTGCACAGAATGGTCAGAACACAGCCTAGTAATCATCTTGTGTGTCCTAATTATGTGATTTTGAAAATTTAGTGGATACATCTAAAAAATGGTGATAACATTTATATAATCATATATCATTATATATATATGATTTCTATGCACATTTCTATGCACATTAGAACTAGAAGTAAAGACATTTTACTGTATAATAAATGGATGTAATTTTATACAAAATTAAATATAGGTCCTTGTTAATTAAAGTAGTGGAAAAATATTGTTATAATTTTAAACTTATTTAAGGTATATTTTTAATTCACTACATTAACACAAGGTTTGAATGAGCAATTATACATGCTTTATTATACAGTATGTTTTTAATGACCACAAATGAGTTTATAATAAGATAATGATACACACATGCTATTTCACAAGCATAACATGGATATTTAGCTGGAACTGAAAAGCAACTGTTCTAAAATTATAATTTAATCTTTTTCATAAGAAGAATTTACTGTCTCATTGATGGAATTTTATTTTTCCATAGAAATTATTCACTGAAAGCACATTCTATAAAGTAAACTCACAGTAACTGGATGAGGATATGTTCATGATGGTTGGGAACCAATACCTGCTTCTAGTAAACTTGGCTGTACCAACAACTGACTGAATAAATTTTAACAAGTGAAGTAACCTGTCTTATTTTCCTCATCGGTATTATGGGAATCAAAGTAGTACCAAATTATACTGTTGTTGAATAATACCTAAAATAAAATATGTAAATGGCCCAGTGGCTGGCAGAGTTGACCCTTAACAAATGTTAACTATAGATAGCTAGATACATCAAAATTTGTAATTTTTTAAAAGAGATAAAGCTTAATTAGATGACTAAAGATAATTGAGAAGACCAATTTATGCAATTTGACTTTTGGATTTAATCTGTGTATGTATGTATGTATGTATGTATTTATTTATTTATCTGACAGAGAGAGAGAGCACAAGCAGGGGGAGCAGCAGAGGGAGAAACAGGCTCCCCGCTGAGCAGGGAGTCCGATGCAGGGCTTGATCCCAGGATTATGGGGGAAAGACAGAAGAGGAACGGCTAAGAAAGACTGAGGAATGAACCTGAGCCACTTCAAAAAGGACAAAGACCATACCCTACTGGACTAATACTAGTGGCTACCAAAGGACAGAGAGACTGAGTTTTATGGTATTGTTTACAAATAGGACGAAGGAGCCTCTAGAATCATCTGGTTACTGACCTAACAAGTGTCTCTGAGAACTCTAAAGCTATGCCATGTATGCTGTTTATGGCCATGCTGTCTGATACTGTTTCTAAACTGTGATGCTGAACACTCTGTAATTGTGTGTATAGAAGACACAGTACAATCTGGATTTGCTTCAGGTTTTACCACATATCTGGGAAATCACATTCTGAAAGCATCGTTTTATATTTGTTTTCCCCCTCAGCTATAACCTAGAATAAACTCAATTTTACTATGGAAAGATAAAGAAGAAAAATGTACCCTTAATCAAAGAATCGGAACCTCCTTGGAATCTAGAGAAACAAAATAAATGGCAATATTATTTATTCTGTTAAGATAACCTTTAACTTCTATGCCAATTTTTAATTTTAATGTCATGAAAGTATTTGGTATATATACATATTTACTTTAGAGAATTTTGGGGGGAAATAAATCTAAAGTTGATAGAATAATGTATTTGATGAGATAATCGAAATGAGTTACCACTGAATCATAATGGAGTTTTACATTCAAAGTTGAGTTGTCAAACTTTTTTCCCACCTTAGAGCATCCACACACTACAGCAAAGCACAAAAAGAACATTAGCTGTAAGTCACGCATGTTACTTCCACTTATATTGTAATGGCTACTAGTCAGTTGTATGGCATACCCAGTCACGTAGGAGACTGAGAAAAGAAGTGTGGCTGTGTGACCAGGACTAAGAGGGAAGAGCACTGCAGGAGGCTGTGTCAGTAACTCTGGAGTAAGAAACAACACACTTGGACTCAGAGAGGTGGGAATAAATAAATGAAAAATATTAAGAAAGATTAATTTGTCGGGCTTGGTAATTAGTTCAATATGAAGGTGAAAATTAAAGGAAAGACACTGAGACTCAGAGGTTGCAAATATGGCTAGATATTAGATTAAGAATCTTATTAATCAATAACAAATTCACAAGCAAAAGTCTAAGACCGCTTTGGGCAGAGGTACAATACCACACATGTACACATATGTTTACATGATGTATGTGTGTTCTGTTTTAAAAAGAAAATTGTTATGGAAAATTATTTTCGTTCAGGATATTAAAGAATAGATGCATTAATAATCCATTTCTAATACAGTTGAGAATGTTCCCTCAGTTATTTCATTTAAATCCCTTAAAACCAATGCAAAGGTTAAACTTATCCCTTGCAGTCCAGGTAAGAATGCAGTTAGTAAATCACAATTGAACCTTGAAATCTTGAATTGCAAAGTTTAAATACCTAAGTAACTGTATCTTAAATGAGAACACACCTTAACTTTAACTCTAAAAATATTTTGGCAAAGCTACTTTCAGCAGTATTATCTCTGGCAAACCACACTTAATTTCAAACTCACAAACTTCATCTTCGGCAGTGTATACCTCAGCTAACCACCTCACCATGCGAGATTTAACCTCTGGTAGTATTCATGCAATCTAAATTTTATAACTTCATCTTCAGGGAATTGATTGGTAAGACACCATGGAAATCGTTTACTGAAACAGTAAATAATGACAGAAGTGGAAAAACTACATTTATTTGGGTTTAAATTCCTCTCTTTTACTGATCTTTGTTCCAATGTCTGAAGAAAGCAATAACACAAAAATTAGAGGGGAAATAAATCCAGTTTCCATTAACTATGTAGATTGGAAAACTAGTTATGAGTTTGCTTTTTTGTTATGTGACTAGTTTTATTAATTCTGTGAATATTATGGAGTGGAGATAGGAGAACATCACGATATTAAGAATGTCTTTCTAGGGGCAACTGAGTGACTCAGTCCATTGAGCATCCGACTCTTGATTTCGGCTCAGGTCATGATCTCAGGGTTATGAGATGGGAGCCCCAAGTCAGGCTCCTTGCTCAGCCGCAGCATCTGCTTGAGATTCTTTCCTTCCCCCTCTCCCTCTGCCCTTCCCCCTGTTCACGTGTTCTTTCTCTCTCTCAAATAAATAAATAAATAAAATCTTTAAAAAAAGAATGTATTTTTATTAATTACAAAAAGAAAACCAGAAATAGTGTCCTAAAATTCATTTATCAGCTCTGATTGTGTAGCCTCTTCTGATGCTGATTGTCTCCACATGGCTATTTATCCTCAATTTCTTGGATAAATGATGTCTTGAGTAAGATCCAAAGTCATTTTAGAATTTTCGACTCTATTCCAAAGCACAGAGACACAGTTACCAATAATGCAAAGAATTTAAACACAAATTTCTTGAGAAGCCATATCTTGGATCAAATTGATCCTTTTTCTATTTCTAGTCTCTACCATATATATATGTATATATTTTAAACGGGGACCTATAATATTAAAAAGAAGTTCACTTGCAAATTATCAAAGACATGCAAATTTAACTGACAGCAAGTTACAATTTTGAAAAATCATCCGGAATGACTAACACTGTTCAGGGGGATACTCAGGTAAATTGCTGCTAACAATTTATACTATAGCAAGCTATGTGCAAAACATCCTATCTCTAATCTCCCAACTCAACAATAGCATTTGTTCTTACATTATTGAAAAAGTATAGATGATCAAACAAGAAATATCCCATATCACAATCTATAAACTTGTCTGTGTCTATTGCAATATTATTTTGCCTTTCTTTCTGGTCAAAACAGATAGACTCTCTCAGCTTTTTTTTTTTTTTTTTAAAAGATTTTATTTATTTATTTGACAGAGAGAGACATAGTGAGAGAGGGAACACAAGCAGGGGGAGTGGGAGAGGGAGAAGCAGGCTTCCCCGCGGTGCAGGGAGCCCGATGCGGGGCTCGATCCCAGGACCCCGGGATCACGACCTGAGCCGAAGGCAGACGCTTAACGACTGAGCCACCCAGGCGCCCGACTCTCTCAGCTTCTATCTAAAACTAACCCCAACCCTGAGCTATAGCTCATATCTTACTTAATTATTCTTTTGCGAGTACCATAGATTTTCCTTCCCTGGTCCATCATTACCACCAGTCTACGATCACTCAGAAATTTTCCTATCAAGAGAGGAGTCCCAGAGACCCCATATCATCCTGTTAAAGCCTCTAATTACAACTGCACTAGAACACAGCTCTTAAAGGAGTTCTCTATACTTCTTACCCCAATGTCTCACCTCTAAGTTTCTCATCTGCCTAATCCTAAAGTTTCATTCAAAACATTTTCCTAAAACTGTTCTTGATGAGGCTATTAATGACCTTTTTCATGCCATATTGAATTGTCAATTCTCATTTCTTTTCTTAAACTACCACTACCATTTGATACTGTTGATAATTCCTTTTTTGAATGATTTTATATAAATTGATTTCTACGATTCCACACTCTACTAGGTTTCCTCCCACATCAATATTTACTTTTTGTCTCCTTTGCTGACACCACTCTCTTTTCTGCTTTGAAATGCTGATTTCCCTCTGTCATAGTATAGTCTCTATCTACCCTTTTTTTTTTTTTTTTTTTTTTTGCCAGTGCAATGACTTAAAAAAAAAAACTCTTACACTTAGAGTTCCAAAATCAAGCCATCCTTTTAGGTCCGGACATGAATGTACTTGGTTGGCTGAGAAGGGTTGAGGAATGGGGAGAAGAGAGGTGATAGAGAAAAAAAAGAGAGCAAGAGACAGAAATTGGTTACATGGCACTAGGTAGTCAGAAAAAAATGGTGGGGGGAAAAAGTCTCCATTGCTGTGGGACAGGATGTTCAATTCTCATTACAAAGTTGTTTGTGTTCCTGGGGGGTAACACCTCTCTTCTCCCTTCCACTGAATCATGCATAAAGTCTATGCACAAGCACAGTTTTGAGTGAGAGAGGTTATATTTGTGGACATTAAGAAAATGGTCTGAGTTCCACAGCTGGGTCCATGTGAGGCCAAATAAGAACTGCATATGGGGAAAAGCAAGAAAATCTATAAACTAAGCTAATTAAGCAGAAGTAGAAAAATAGAGCCAGAAGGGACTATGATGATGTAAAGTCCTCTTGGGATTTTTCAGAGATGTGGGGAAAGAAATGCATACAATGTGAGTTAAACCTTTAGAGGTAGTGATGATAACTAATTTCCAGATTACACATGTACATTCCCATCTGGAGGCTATTGTCAACAAGTAGGAGGTATGAAATAAAAATCTGATGTGAAGTAAAATATCTAAAGAGTTTCTATTCTTATAGTTGCTTTAATTAGTTTCTATTTAACACATATGCAAATAAATGGAATCTGAGTATAAAACTCAATAGGGAGAAATGGATATAACTGAAAATTTGTCATCATGTATCCTTTACTGGATGTATAATAAAATAAGATGCCTTACACAAGACTGAGGATCAAAAATAGCTCTCTGAATAAAAATAGATGGTCTCAATCACACTTCACACATACCTGACTTACATAAATGAAGGCAGTTTAGCTTAATGTTGAAGACAATATGAAAGAATAGGAGAAATATTGCAGGTGAAAAAATTTTAGAACTGAGTTCATCTAGAAATTAATCAACTTAAATAAATCTACCTTAGAGTTTGCTTGTGTATTATAATTTCCATGCATTTTTCATAAGGTAAATGAATGCTAGGTTAATAAAGTGGCCTACAGCTTTTTTTCCCCCTGAAATTCTTTATCAAAATCACACTTATATGCAATGTATCATAGTGCAGTTGTAAAATAAGAAAACTAGAGTCTCTGTTTTACTCTATTTCTGTCATCCAAAGATAGTGACTACATCTCTGAGTTGGTGATGTTTACCAACAACTGACTTTAATTTGTAAAGCCTGCACTCCAGAGGCTATTACTTCATAGATTATTGACCTAGATTTTGGTTTGCAGCCAACAAATGCATGGGGATCCTTTGGCTTTGGTTTCACGTTTCAAATCTTTCAACCTTATTTGGGCTTTTCCTATACAAATGGAATTTTATATTAGAACAGGAAAGTAAAACAATCAAAGTAGAGTATCTAATCACTTACTTAAATATTAGCTAAACAATTTAGAACAAAGTATAAACTAGCTAAAGTTAGGCTCCACTCAGACTTTTTTCAATGATTCTAAATCTCTGTATTTTAGTTTTGAGATCTTCTCAGGCTGAGTAAAACTCTCTCTAAATCATTCTTAAAGTCAAGAAAAATCAGATTAATACCAGGTTTTGAGATTGCTCTCCCCAGACACTTAAATTTCCATTTGCTGTTGT
The DNA here is from genome assembly GCF_004348235.1 of Phoca vitulina. NCBI lineage: Eukaryota > Metazoa > Chordata > Mammalia > Carnivora > Phocidae > Phoca > Phoca vitulina. The sequence goes on from NW_022589707.1 coordinate 73,869,091, forward strand.
ATCAACTTCCTTTGTGCTCTTGGTTGCACTATAAACTATGTCATTCCTTGCTAAGCTGTGACACTGCTTGGAGATAAAAAGCTGTATGAGCTCCTTGTGTTAATTTCCAGAACAGTTTCAGGTTGTCTTCCTTGCATTTCTCATTAGAATTTCTGAGTGTTTAGGGTTCCACATTCTCCACAGGTAGGGGGGAAAAAAAACTAGCATAACATATTTGCCATTATGGGGTCTTCTTAAATGTCACTTACATTTTTTTATTATTTAAAAATACATATTATTTTATGTTATTATCAAAATTATCATAAGTAAATTGATTATAGAAATTTTGGACAAAATAGAAATACATATAAAAAAGTTTAATTAGTTTTCTGAGGCTGCTGGAAAAAAATACTACAAATTTGATGGCTTAAAACAACAGGAATGTATTCTCTCACAGTTCTTTAGGCTCTAAGTCTGAAATTCAGCAAGGCCACACTTCCTCCAGAGGCTTTAAGGATGAATTCATTTCCTTACTTCCTCTTCCAGCTTCTGGTGGCTCCAGGCATTCCTTGGTTTATGATCATATCCCTCCAACCTCTGCCTCAGTAGTCATGCGGCCTCCTCTTCTGCGTCTGTGTAGTCTCCCTCTGTTTCACTCTCACAAGAATTCTTGGCACTGGATTTAGGGCCCACATGGATAATCTAAAATGATCTTGCCATCTCAAGATCCTTAGGTATATCTACAAAGATTCTTGTTCCAAATAAGATAACATTTAGAGGTTCTAGAAACTAAGATGTGGGCATACCTTTTGAGAGTCCACTACTCAATCCACTATAAGCAATTAAAATTTTAGTTCATGTTCCCCAATCTTATTTTCTCTAAAATCTCTTGTTACTGACTTCAGACTATATAGGTCTTCCCATGAATTATTATTCTAAATAAACTAAATAACATATGTTTAGGAACATATTCCTATTTTGGTAAACCTCATTTTTTAAAAAGATTTTATTTATTTATTTGTCAGAGAGAGAGAGAGAGAGAGTGAGCATAAGCAGGGGGAGAGGCAGGCAGAGGGAGAAGCAGGCTCCCAGCTGAGCAAGGAGCCCGATGCAGGACTTGATTCCAGGATCCTGGATCATGACCTGAGCCAAAGGCAGATGCTTAATCGACTGAGCCACCCAGGCATTCCCAAACCTCATTTTTAAAATAAGACATAATAGAGAATAATCTAAAATTTAAATCCTTGAAAGGAATAGCATGGAGACAAGGGTAAAGGATATAGGAGGATCATATAATATACACACAAACACACACACACACACACACACACACACACACACACACAGAGGAATATTACTCAGCCATAAAAAAGAATGAAATCTTGCCATTTGCAACAACATAGATGTAACTAGAAAGTATTATGCTAAGCAAAATAAATCAGTCTGAGAAAGACAAATATCATATAATTTCACTCATGTGGAATTTAAGGAACAAGACAGATGAACATATGGGGAAAAAGAGAGGCAAACCAAGAAACAAACTCTTAACTAGAAACAAAAAAACAGCATTGCTAGAGAGGTGGGTGCGAGGATGGGTTAAATAGGAGGATCATATGAGAACTTAGAACACTAGTAACAATGGCCTAGCTCTAAAATTGAGTACTTGTTTCATGGGTGTATATTTCATTATTATGCTTCATAACTTATTTATATGTTACATATAGTCTTTCAGTAAATGAAATATTAGATAACTAAAGACTTTATAAAGATTTTTATAGGATGCTTCCAAAGTGGTGATATACTGATATCATTAAGACAGTATTAACAGCACCACTCTACAGAACACTGTTCACGTTGAGTGAAGTATTAAAAACAAAAACAGAAATCTTTGATACTTGAAAAAAAATAAATGTGTCATATTTTAATTTGTATATTTATACCCCTATTATTTTTCTTTAGGATTTTCTTGAATTTTCTTAAACACTTATTCTTTTTTATGTATTTCAGAAAAAGTTCATCAAGCTTACTTTCTCTAAAATATTTGTATTTTCATTGGAATTGCCTTAACTCAATATATATATATTCTAAAGAAAATTAACATCATAAAAATATTGACAACATTCAACAGAAATATAAATTAGTTCTCCATAAAAGTCTTGCACATATTTTGATAGGTTTATCCCTGTTGCTATTTGCTTGTCCCTGTTGTCTTACTATCTCATAGGCTTCTTTTATTTCATTTAATGTATTCTTCTATTTTTCTATCTGTAAAATACCATTTTAATAGAACAATATATCATAACTGTCTTTTTAATAATCAGAAGATTACATGTTTCTATGTGTTTATGTAATTATCTTTCTATATACATAATCAGGATATTTTTAATTATAAGTGAAATAAACCCAATTAAAACTAACTCAAGCAAAAAAGCAATCTATTGATCCCATAGTGGTAAATTCCAGAGTTAAAACTGTCCATGGAAAGAAGTGGATTTAAAAAATGATCTTGTTGAGCTCCTTTTTTCCATTTCTAGAACTTTACTGAATTTGATAAAATTGTGTTAATAAGTGTTTTGTCTAAATTAATGAGAAGTAGTTCTATTTTTGTTTTGTTTTGTTTTTTCCTAATGTATTCATCTGGGTTTGGTTTCAGAGTAGTGCTGAGATCCATATAAGTTGCAAAGTAGACCTTCCTCTTCAACTTTTGGGAAGACATAGTGTAGAATTGGCAGTATTTCTTCCTCAAACATAGAATTCCTCGGTGAAACCATCTGACCCTGCAGTTTTCTTTGGGGGATATGTTTTAACTTCAAATTCATTTCTTAAAAAAGACGTAAGGATATTCAGGTTATCACTTCAGAGAGCTCTATTAATTTGTATATTTCTAGCAATTTCTCAATTTTGTCTAAGTTAGATTTAGTGGCAAAAGTTATTCTTAATATTCCTTCTTATTCTTTTAATATCTCTAAAATCTGTACTGATGTCATTAACCTCATTCTTCATATTGGTAATCTGTGTATTCTCCCAATATTTTTCCTTTATCAGTCTAGCCACCTAAGGGTTTATTAATATTATTGATCTCAAAGAAACAGCTTTTGGTTTCATTGATTTTTCTCTATTATTTTTTTTTCTGTTTTCCACTCTCATTTTTATTTCCTTCCTTTCACTTTGTGTTTAATTCATTCTTCTTTTTCTGACCTCTTAATTAAGGCAGAAGCTAAAGTCACTGTTCTGAGACCTTCATTTTCTTCTCCATATGATCTGGTGCCATAAAATTTCTCCAAATACTACTGTAGCCTTATCCCATAAATTTTGATATTTTGTATTTTCATTCTCATTTAGTTCAAAATATTTTCTAATATCCCTTTTGAATTCTTCTTTGGCCCACAGTATTAACACAGTATGTTTTTTTAGTTTCCAAATTTGGGGTGGTTTTCCAGATCTTTCCTATTGATTTGTAAGATAATTCCATCGTGATCACACAGCATGTTTTATTACTTAAATTACTTTAAATTAATTTAGACTCATTTTAAGGCCCAGGATATGCATCTTGGTAAGTGTTCTGTATGCAATTGAAAAGAATGTGCATTCTGTTTGAAATGGAGGTTCTATAAATGCCAATTAATTCAAGTTGCTTAATGTTTTTCAAGTCTCTGTATCCTTACTGATTATTTCTGGACTTGTTCTATCAACTGTTCAGAGTAGTTGATATCACCAACTATACTTATATATTTGTTTATTACTCTTGTGGTCATATCATTTTTTTCTTGGTATATTTTGCAGCATCGTTATTAGGTGTATCAACATTTGGAATTACATTCTCTTTAAAAATTGAACCATTGTTCAATGGCTTGTACCATTAAAAATGGGCCCCTTTATATCAATGGTATTATTTTTTGCTATAAAATTCACTGTCTGATATTATTACACTTTCTTTAATAGTGTTAGTCTAGTAAATCTGCCTCCATCCTTTTACTTTGAACTTAATGATGTTATTTAAATTAGGTTTATTGTAAAAAGCATACAGTTAAGTCGGATTTTTTTTTTTTAATCCAGCCTACATCTGCCTTTGAATAGGAGCATTTGGATCGTATATAAAATGCAACTATTGATATAGTATGTTTAAATCTACCATCTTACTATTTCTTTTTTATTTATCTCATATTATTCTTTGCTTTCTAATTCCCTTTTTACTTCCTGCTTTTGGATTAATGAATATTTTAATTGGTTCTATTTATCTCCACTATTTGTTTATTAATGCTATTTTTATTATTTTTGTGATTGGTTTAAGATTTATAACATACAACTTTAACTTATTACAATCTACATTCAGATGATACTGTACCACATACAAACAGTATTAATAAGCTTACAAGAGTGTACTTCATTTCTTCCATCCTAACATTTATACTATTATTACCATACATTTTCCTTTGTCATGTTAAAACCCCACAGTGCATTGTTACTATATTTACTTAAACAATCCATTTTTTAAAAGATGTTTAAATATTAAGAAAAAAGTTGATTACATTTACCCAGGTAGTTACTAGAGTTCTTCATTCCTTTGTGTGGATCAAGATTTACATCTAGTATCATTTTTCTTATACCCAAAAACTTTCCTTTAACACTGATTTTAGTTTTGGTTTTCTGCTGAATTATTTTACCTTTTGATACCCTTTTTTATATAAATTACTATTTTGCCTTCATTTTTGAAATGGGTCTAGAATTCTAAAATAACATTATTTTTCTTTTAGTACTTTAAAGATGTTGCACTGTTTTCTGGTTTGCATTGATTTCAACAAGATATCTGCTATAAAATCCTTATCTCTGCTCCTTAGCATGTAATTGGTCTTCTTTTTTCCCTCTTGCTGCTTTATGTTTTTCTCTTTATCACTGATTTTAAGTAATTTCATTATTATGTGCCTTGGTGCAGATATTTTCATGTTTATTAAAGATGGGATTAACTGAGCATCTTGATCTGTGAGCTTATCAAAATTGGAAAAGGTTCTGCAACTATTTCTACTCTATTTTCTGCTTTCTCCTTTTTCCTCTCCTTTGGGGATGCTAATTATACATACATTAGTAAATGCTTAAAATTATTCTCAGGTCACCAATAAAATTTTTTAAAATTCATTTTTCTCTTTGTGTTTCACTTTGGATAGTTTCTACTGCTATGACTTCAAGTTCACTAATCTTTTCCTCTGTATGTCTAATATGTTCTAATATGCCATTAATCTGATTCCAGTGTATTTTAAAATTTCAGACATTATAATTGCACCTTTAGAAATATGATTTATGTCTTCTATATATCTTCCATGTATCTATTTAACAAGTTTAACTTTTCTTCTAGCTTCTAGAACACGTGGAATACATTTATAACTGTCATTTTGTCCTTGATTATTTTTCTTTCATTTGTTTCATTTACAAGTCGGTTTCAAATAACTAATTTTTCTCTTTATTATGGGTTGTATTTTTCTTCATCTTTGAATGTCTGATCATTTTTACTAGATGCCAGAGATTGTGAATTTTACCTTGTTAGATGTTCAGTTCTTTTGTATTCTGAAGTGTTGTTCTACACCAAGTATATTATATTGAAACGGTTCAACTGTTTTGGATCTTGCTCCTCCCCCCCCAACCCCCCAGGAATACTGGTTATACTTTGAGAATCACTGGTGTAATCAATGCTGCTTCTTCCACCTATATCTCATCCCAATTCAGTCCAAATGAGAGCTTTAGGAAATGTGAAACTGAAGACTGTCAGAGGTTATCACCACTCCATTTACCAGGTATGTTATCCTTATTGCCATCTGACTGGTGAGTGATCCAATTCCAAAATCCTAACTTAAAGGGCTACTTTGTAGGCTATGAAGAACCAGCTGTTCTGGTTTGGGTTCCTTCTGAAAGCCAAACTTGAGACAAGGAGGTAGAAGTATATAGTTTATTGGAAAGGCAATCTCAGAAAATGGGAGGACATGGGAAAAGTAAGATGAGGAAGAGTTAAGTGACAATAAAGATTGTGTTACCAAGTTCGTTAGTACTGTGAGCAACTGAGAGACACTATCCCTTGGGTGAACATCTGAGGTATCATGTAGAGCTTGCCACAGAATTAACCCACCAGAAAATGAAGGGGCTGGGGCACCTAAGTCCCCATTTGCATCCTTCATTATTTGAAGGTTGTCCCATGGAAATTAACTCCTGCATTTCATGATTGTGCAAGCCCATAGGTGAATGACTTTTTTGTGCGGAAACAGAGTAGCTAGATGTGGAACACTGGCAAACATATATGGAAATGTCCATCAGCTGCGCCAAGGAGATGTGATATTGTGCCTCACAAGTGCCTGCTACAGCATTTTATAGATATGTGGAAGTGGAGACCAGAAGAAATAGCTAAAAAGTTGAACATGATCTGGAGAATAATACTTAAGGAGTTGGGTACTGGGAAGGAAGTGGGGGCATTAAGGGACTTTGTTTTTTTAACTTAAGCTCTAGAGAGCAATTTGACTTTTAAATTATGCATATGCATTATTTTAATTAAAAATTAAACTGGATAGTTGGCAAGTGCAGGAACTATGGTCTAAAACAAGGGGTTTGGTATTCCTTAAAATTTGAACTATTGCAGTATCTACTTCTTAATTTTTCCTTTAATATACTTTATTTTTGTTCTATTTTCTCCCATTGCTTCAGCTAAGACATAATAATCTAGAAAGGACAGGTTCTTTTTAAGTTCTCTTTTAACAGATGGCTCTGGGTTAATTTGCCAAAGATCCACCCAAAAAATCTTGACTCACTGAAGAAGGGTGGAGATTTTCTGAGCTAAGGGAGGTTGTTTTCTCTTCCACCTCTCTGAGGCAGCTCCTGCAGCCAACCCTTAAGGCCAGAATCAGATAATTGGAATTCAAAATCTGACTTCCCTCTGAGCTACAAGGTCCAAGACCTCCAGCATCTGCCAGTTTCACTGAGTTACTAATAGTCTAGGAGGCAAACAATGGCTTTTTTTTGTTTTGTTTTAATGATTAAATGAGAATTGCTGATATCACATTAAGAAGTTTTTTTTTTTTCTTTTCACAAGAAAAGGACATATTTAGTCCTGAAGATTTTTAGTTGCTGACAAAAATTCAAATACTGAACAGAAGTAATTTACCATCTTATTATAGTGTTCTGTAGTGTTCTACACATTATTCTCTGTGTGTAGCCGAGACTATACCTTTCCTAAGAATAGATACTTAACCTCTTTCATCTCTGTCTATATTTTCTGGCCTTAGAATGCCAGGCATTATAATTATTGATAATGTCTAATAATATTCATAGCTAATTTATAATATTTTCACAGAAATAGTAATGTAATTACTATTAATTAACCAGTAATGAATGGCGATGTTTTAAAGAACCCCAAACTCTTCTATAGGAGTCTATATTTGCATTTTAACAGAGCCCCAAAAGGTGCCTTAACATGTGTTTATTGTCATTACTTTTATTGTGAGGGTTTCAAGACAGCAATGCAGGTGGGGAGATGACAGGGAGAAATATTCTTTGGCCAGGTGGAACTGTCCCTCTCCTCACATATCACACCACAATGAATTTACCCTAACTTGTCCACACTGATGACTGCTGCTTTCTAGTAGGATCACTTCTATGTAATTACATTCTTATATACACCTCTGTGCCATCAATTCCAATATATGTCCTTCAAATAAGAGAAATAGCTGTTTTCCTAAACTTTTGCTATATATACATCACATTCATAGAATTTCCAAACTGAAATGAAATTTAGAAACCATTATATTCAAACATTTACTTTTTTTTTTTAATTAAGTAACCACAGCCCAGTCAGAAAAATAAAATGAATCTACCACATAAACATTAAGAATCAGGTGGAGAGTTGATATTTGAAATGGATCACTTGATTTCTAATTTTATTTCTCATTATAGTCATTGATGTATTTTTTCTCCTGGATTTAACTAAAATTCATTTATTCACTGATGAGCTTGACATCAAAGCAGAGTAGGTGATCTGTGAATTATATTATTCTGTTTATAGTGTAAGCATAAAATGTCAATTCTGGCTGCTAGGAAAGAGGTGAAGATACTGGTAATTTAACAATGGATGATTTCTAAAGATAAATTAGTAATCATTTCATTCAAGAAATGGCACTGAAATTACAGGTAACCATTTTTAAGAGAACAAAAATAATAATTTTACTATTATATTCAAACTATTAGACATTTTGAAAATAATTATTTTAAGAAAACATGTATAAAATATGTAATTAGGTGAGTACTGGCTTCAGTTGAAGATTCAATGCACAACTTTTTTGTTTTGTTTGTGTTTTTTTGTTTCATTAAGCTATTTCCCAGCAGTTAAATTATAAACTGTTGTATAAGAATTACTTAGAAAAAATATCAAGAGAAAAAATAATCAAAATATAGAAATTGTTAAAAATGTCTGAATTTTTCAATAATGCTCTGTATTTTTTTAAACTGCATTTATTCCAAGTTGGCATAAAGTCTGCAAAATATGATAATTTTTTAAGTAATATAATATTTTAAAAAATACTTGGAAATGCTAGGCTAAATATCCCTACTGGCTCTGTTCATTTATTCTCAGTTTAAATAATTCCCCATTTCTTTCTTAAAGGTCATGGTATTACTTATTTGTCAAAATTAACTATTTTGAAGCAAATGTTATAATTAAATAATTACACTTGATTTTGCCAAAGTACTAAGATTATTCAGTGAATAGTATGTAATTATTTTTAACCTTTGGACGATAACTACAGATTTCATTAGTCACCCATTCAAGAACCTCCTAGTGATTTAAAATAATCATAGAGTAGATAGTAAGTAAAGTACATGGGAGGAAATCATTAATAAGGTAGGAATTTTTTTTATATGTGCAATTAAAATGCCAACAAATACATACATACAGGAATCTGACTATGGATCAGGCAGGAGTCTTATTTTAAGGAATAGCAACCAATACTCACAAACAAAAGAAAATATAATATATTGTATCAATATCAAGTAGCTTGCAGCATTGATAGACTTGACAAAATTTTAGTAAATAGGCAGGAGCTGGGAGTATAGCCAAGACCAGGCCCAGGAATATCTAACCAATATGCTATCAGTAGCAGTAAAGGTGACATTTCTGTCACTGGGCACTTACTGGCATTGCTAGGCTCACAAGGTAACCATAGGTTTGGTTTGGCAACTGTATGCTGTTATCACCACCACTGTCATGGATGGTTTTGCAACTGTTGCTATAACTTACTATCACAAATTTAAGATTCAGGGTCCACTGAGGATCTGATTGGCCAAGTCTAGGGCACATGTCCATGTCCTAGTTTGTCATAGGTAAGAAGAAGCTGTATTTGTCTCCCTTGGCTTATTTATTTGCATAAGGAGTATATCTTCTCACCAAGACTTATACTGGAGAGTATTCTCTCCAAAAGAGAACAAATGTTCAGATGCCTGATATAAATAAAAAGACAAATGCTTGCAAAGTTTATCTGTGTTAAGATTATAACTGAAATTTCATCAGTCTCTATCAAAATAAGAATTGTTTTTTTTTTTTTTTTTAAAGATTTTATTTATTTATTGGAGAGAGAGAGAGAATGAGAGACAGAGAGCATGAGAGGGAGGAGGGTCAGAGGGAGAAGCAGACTCCCTGCCGAGCAGGGAGCCCGATGCGGGACTCGATCCCGGGACTCCAGGATCATGACCTGAGCCGAAGGCAGTTGCTTAACCAACTGAGCCACCCAGGCGCCCAAAATAAGAATTGTTTTTCTCATTGGTATTTGTTATACTATTATGTCAGAAGATCTGCAAGCTCTTCTGGTCTATGCCATTGACAAATAACTTTCACTTCTACAAATGCCAATTAAGAAAATATAAAAATGCTAAAAACTCATTTTCTAACTAAAAATAAAACTGGTTTTACCAAGGCTTACAAGAAAATAGAAGTATATTTTTACATGTTTATGTTATGGAAAGATGTCAAGTAGAATATTTGAAGTCATTAATTACATGTAGCACTTGTAACATATTCATAATACATACATAGTATTTTGAAATGTCAAAGTGAGTTTATGCACATTATACATTTTTATCATTGAAACAAATTAGAGAGGAAACTGAAGCTCAAGGACATGACACAATGTTACCATCAGAGCTTAGACAAGAAAGATTTCACTACCTCATTTAGAACACTTTGCTGAATATTGTGGAAACAGAGTTAGATCAGTTAGATCAGACATTCCATCTACTTTACCCAAGTTACACCTTCATCTCCTAAGGCTGTCTACAGGTATACTTTCTCTGAGGATTTCAGAGGAGTTCAAAAATGGGTAATCAGAAGAAGCACCAATAAGGCCAAATCTCAGCCATTTCTGGACTTCAGAGGCCTTATTCTGCTGTGAATTTTTGTCTCAGCTGCAGAAAAAGTGAGGTTCTATACTTTCCATGAAGTATTATCCTCCATCAGTCCTTAGCCTCTGCCCCTTTAGTTGTACCTATTCCAGCTAGAAATATGTGGGCTTGTTAAAAAACTATGTGGTTGCCATAGAGGTTCTTTTTTTACTTTTTATTTATATTTTTATTGTGTTTTCCTATTTCTTTAACTTGGATGACCAAAGGACAGTTAGAAATAACATTTTCAGTCACAGCATGAAATTAGGTGGGTTTGATAGCTTCTGGATGGTTACCACTAGTCTAGACAAGACCCTAATTACCCTTCTCACTGTTGTGGTGAAATTCAGAATTTGGTCTGTGACAGACCCTGCAGGCTGGCTGACTCCATTATTTCCAGACCAGCTTCACACTTGTTTCTCAAACTCTTATGCAGCCAGGAATAGATATATGATATGCTCACCAATCAGACATCAACTCTGTGAATTCATTTGAAAGTTCTTGGAGAACTATAAACCTCCAAATAAAAGGCCTAATATGGTTATTATCTTTTCCTCTAATGACCCTTACCCTTTCACACTTCAACACTTCAGTGGTGCTTTTACCACCAGGGTTTCTCTGAGTAAACACTGACTATTGTTGAATTTCCACTTGTTCTAAGAGTACGGAGCGTATCAGTGGCTCTATCTACCATCCTGTATCTAGACCCAATCTTGGCAAAACTATCAGTTGGGCAGGGTTTCCTATAGGGAAATTCCCACTCATCTGCAATTCCTTATTTTATTCCTTGCTAAGTCATTAGCTGGAAAATTAAAAGGTTGTTTCATAAGGATTTTAAGTTTAATCTTTTCAGAATTAACATTCAGGACAATAACAAATAATGGTGGCTGACTGATAAGCAGTCGGTAGCTTCACAAAACTCACCACCTAAGCAACCAGCTCCTGTGCTGTCTATTCCCACAGCCAGCCCTGCTTGTTGGGCGACATTGCTGAGGCTTGCTTTTGATCACAGTCATTGAAAATTCCTATTCAACAACAAGTTCCTCACTGTTTGCATTTCCCCTAAGGAGGAAGCAGTCTGGACTCCTGAGATTTAAATTCACCATTAAAATGAGATTTTTTTCTTTTTCCCAGCCTTGCTGCCAATTATTTCATGGTGGCATGTTTGGCACATTTGCCAGCCCCACAAGGCGTACAAATGGGTTCTCCATGGAGATGAAATTCTTCCTTGTTGCCATTCCAAAAATGTATGCTTTGAAAAGAATGTGCTATGTTCTGTAAATACCTCTCCTACTGATACAAGTTTATATCTTTGCTACTAAAGTTTGAACACTTTTTTTTCTTTCTTTTTTTTCTTTGTCAATGCAGACATACATGAAGTGACCTCCTGCAGCATTAGTGTCTACACCTGACATGCCTGCTTGCAGACGCAGCTGAACTGACCTTTACTTTTTTTTTTTTTCTCCTTTCATGACACATCAACAGCTGGTCTCCTAAAGGGATGGGCAAACCCAGTCATATTTTAAGCCAGATAACTTTTAAAAAAATTTGTCAAGTATTTTGCCAAATGTCTAACCTCTATTTCTTTAAACCCTTGTGTATTTGAATACTTAATCTTCATGTTTCTGAATAACTTGTCTTTAACTCATCAAAATATTTTATCAGAAAAAACTATCACCCAAACAGCATATATCTTGCTTTTTCAATTAATTTGTCTATAAGGTAAATTTATATATTACCTTACAAAATTTGGTTTGAGGCTCAAGTTGCATTTAGTTCAAGGAAGTTCTAGACTTAAAACATTGATCTGAATGAAAGAGGGTTGCTTTGTTTGTTTGTTTGTTTATTCTAAGGGGAAGGAAGCAATACTTTGATGCATATATGCAAATTTTAAAGCTACTTTCTCCTTCCTCCTTTCTTCCTTCCATCCATCCTTCCTTTTTTCTTCACCCTTCCTTTCTTTTCTCTTTTTCATTCTATAAAAATGGTATTTCTGTTGTGCTCTTTAATTTGCTCCATTAGTCACATAATTTCTGGGAGGTCATTCACATTCTAGTACACATACACTGCACTCCCTGAAATTGTGTACATCATAACCTGCAAAGTCTATACCCAGGAGAAGCTGCTCATGTTATAATTTAGTGTAAAATGGTAATGAATTTTATTTCAGACTACAGTTACCTTTCTAATACTTATATATATCAAACTGATAAGAAATAAGTAATAAATTATAACACATTGTTATAGATGTAAGACAATTTCAAAGGAAGAAAAGAAATCTCAGTACCAAAGACAGTGTAACTTTTCTAACTTTTTCCCTCTTGGAAAGAATGTGGAGGAAGAGAATAATAGATTATTGACCTCATGCAGAAGATTTTTGTTTTAGGCAAATAAGGAATTTTATCCTATTGTTCAAACATGTGGTAAAAGAGAAGTCAAGGAATTCCACAGAAAATCCTTTTAGGCATAGACTGACCTTTGACCACTTCGATTGTTCTCTAGGAAAAGGAGAAATAGAATTTGGAGAGTCAGTTCTGGTTACATCATAAGACCTTTCTTTCTCTTGGTGTTTGTTTTCTTTGGCTGGTAGTGCACAGCTTTTTGTGGAAAATAAATCCCTTGGTAGTGTTTGTGTTTCTTGTATGTGTGTGGGACTATTTGGCTCAAAGCAAGTTCAAGCCAAATCAAGAGTTCCAGTGTGTGCTGAACCTAAGCAGCCTTTACCTTGAACATAAAGAACATGGTCCATCAGTTCAACTGGCCCTTCCAGCATTTCACCAGCGATGCATGCAGAAATCCATCACAGAGGAATGCGTCACTTCATTTGACATGGATCCTTGCCCAGAAACTTGGTAAATCTCAGTCCAAAAATTCATTCAAGAGTGTATTTGATAAGACACGGGTATTAGTGAATATGAAAGGACCATAGGGAAGTTAAGCTTATCCGGAACTGCCTTAATCAACTTTCCCTCAGTTTCTGCATTCCCTATAAATCACATTACATTGCTTAAAGTATTAAAAGTAAAATCAGTTACCACTAGAACTAATCATGAACCCAAACAATAATATACAAGCTAACAGTAAAAACAGGAGACATGTGAAAGTAAATAAGACACCGAGTGTTTCACTGGTCTAAAAAAAAAAATTCTTTCTAGATTCACAAAACATATCCTCATGTGGAAATGAAACTCCCAACATGGCAATGAAACCACGGAAATATTTCAAATGCATTATAAATTAGGTATATGAAGAAGGGAAAATTCTGAATACCACAAAAGCACATAAGAATTTGTGTGCGTGATTGTATATAGGTATGATAATGAGAAAGGAGACAAAGCCAAACCACTTTTAAGATGCCTTACCTATGAGTGTAAAAAAAGACTATATTACAACCTTAATAATGTAATAATAAAAGTTTTATGTAATATTTCCCTTTCATACATTAAGTATTATTTTTATATAGCGAGTTCGTTTTATAATATATTTCAAGTCATAGGGATAGGTAGGGAGGAACATTTTATGTTCTTCATTATTATACCATATTCAGGGTAAGTTTAGAAAGCAAAACAATTTGGGCGACATATAAATAGGTTACAAGTAGATCATAGATATTTATGTCTCTTGTTAAAATATACATGTTAGAAGAAGTAAATAGCTTTCATCCCTGGCTTTGGATTATGATATTAACTATTCATGTGGTAAATGGTCTCCCTCATTTAAAGGAAAGAAAGTTGTGATATTTTAGAATATCTTCCCTGTTCAAATTTAAATTGGTAGTACAAATGGTTAGGAAATGTGACCATAGGAAGACTTGAAGAATCTAGAAATTTAATGTGATTTTAAAGAGAGGTTTTTGGTCTTCTCAGGAGAGTCTCAGAGAGTCCCTTCCATTGCTGCAGTATTCACATAACATCTGCTGCTTGACTTGGTTTCAGCACGTTTCTAAGGAAAGCAGAATTTAAGGGCACTGGGTAAAAGGAGGACCACTAAGTTATGCCTTGTTTTGCCAGAACTAGTTTCTTAATAGGCTCTAAAATCTTCATCTGTTTAATAAAAATTACCAATGATCTCTTTAAGAGCAAACACTCTCATTTTGTATAACCCTCATTTGCTGAATTTTTAAAATACACCAAGGTAGCAGTATTCAGAATGAATAACATCAAGTATTAAAACGTATTTCCTCTAGAATCTTCATTATGTTCAAATATCAATATAATTACTTCATGTTATAGAACACTACTAAAAAATATATGTTGGCTGTGTTCTAATTTAAATTTAGAGATATTTCAAGCCCTACATAAACACATATTTAAATGTAACAGTTTAACTTGTTTGGGTAACAGTTAAAAGCTCTTGCATTTTTTGGGGTGCCTGGGTGGCACAGTCAGTTAAGCATCTGATTCATGATTTTGGCTGAGGTTGTGATCTCAGGATCATGGGATTGAGTCCTGCGTCAGGCTCCATGCTCAGCATAGAGTCGGCTTAAGATTCTCTCTCCCTCTGCACCTCCCCACCCCCCATGCATGTGCACTTTCTCTAAAATAAATGTATATATATACATTTTTTCAATTTTTTAAAAATAAAAGCTCTTTCATTTTTTCAGTTTTGGAGAGATTCAGAGTACCCCGGTTCAATTTACTAGCTTCAGTCCTTGAGCAGCTGATTCGATCTTTATTCCTCAGTTTTCACTTTGCACTGAGAATAATATTGTTAACCATTTATATACTGTTAACCAATGTTAGTTGTGAAGGTATAATGTAAGAGTAATAGTGACAGGCACAGACAAGTATTTAAAAAGGACATTGTTTGATATGACCTAATTAATGTATTACAAGTATTCAATTTGTGCACATAAATTATAATATTAAAGTTGACATGGTTGAGGATATTTTCTCATTTAAAAATTATAAAAAATTTATCAGAAGGATGTAAATATGCAGTAGAAAACTTTGAAATTATACATTTCTTCCAGTTTTGGAATTCCGTGCTAAACAACTTGATTAAAAGAAGAATTAGTAAATCTGCAATTTGTAAATTTCTGCCCATGTCACTGGGAATTATCTCTGTTTGAGATATAGTTGTGAGTGTACAAGACACCACTACCAGTCGCTTACCTCCCCAAGTTTAGAAGAGGACAAGACACCCAGACAAGAAACACTAAATTAGGAGAAACTGACAACTAGATCAAGGTGCAATTAGGGGAGGCTTTATACCTGGCCAGTCTTCTGTGGACAACTATCTGATGACTTTTGGCTTCTAACAAATGCTGTATTTTATGGTACCTCCAAAGACTACTGAAATTTATCAATCTATAGTAGGAAAACCTGTTGAATTAGTAGCTGTTTTAACTGCTGGATAAGAAAAGTATGCTAGAAAATGTTCCCTTGGAAAAGATGATGTGTCAAACAGATCTGAATTTGTATTTATACTTCTTATTTGTTATCTGAATCTTGGACAAGTGGCTTAATATCACTTAACCTGTTTTCTCCTTTGTAAAAGAGAATAATACTAACTCACTTTTTGTGAAGATCTAAAGAACATATATATATGTATATATGTATATGCATATATATATGCATTAAACATGGGTTTTGGCACATAGTATGTATTCAGAATATATTAGTGATTGTTATTATTATTAATGTATTAAATCTGCTAATTTCCTTATGCCAATTATATTTTCTCTTTTATAAAATGTGGTGGTAATTGAATTCCCTCTGTTAACATGAAAATTTATTCTGGATTTGGCATTCATATATGATAAGAGAGAAACAGACTTAAGCCTTGGGGTCCAACACAATCCTAACACTTGATTTCTCCTAGCCATTGCCTCAAAAAATTATTCACCCTCTCTCTCCCTTCAGTGTATATATATGTGTGTGTGTGTGTGTGTGTGTGTGTGTGTGTGTGTGTGTGGGTATGTGTGTATATATATAGTGAAACAATCACCACAGTAAGTCTAGTTAATAACATCTGTCACAAAAGTTATATTATTTTTTTAAATTTTTATTTAAATTCTAGTTAGTTAACACATAGTGTAATATTGGTTTCAGGAGTAGAATTTAGTGATTCATCACTTACATATAACACCCTGTGCTCAACACAAGTGCCCTCCTTAATACCTATCACCCATTTAGCCCATCTTCCACCTGTCCCCATCAACCCTCAGTTTGTTCTCTGTAGTTAAGAGTATTTTATGGTTTGTTTCCCTCTCTTTTTTTTTTTTTCCTCTTCCCCTATGTTCATCTGGCTTGTTTCTTAAATTTCACATATAAGTGAAATCATATGGTACATGTTTTTCTCTGACTGATTTGTTTTGCTTAGCATAATACCCTCTAGTTCCATCCATGTTGTTGCAAATGGCAAAATTTTATTCTTTTTGATGGCCGAGTAATAGTCCAGTGTGTGTGTGTGTGTGTGTGTGTGTGTGTGTGTGTGTGTGTGTGTGTGTGTTTGGACCACATCTTTTTTTTTTTAAGATTTTATTTATTTATTTGAGAGAAAGAGAGAGAGTGAGAGAGCATGAGCAGGGAGAGGGGCAGAGGGAGAAGCAGACTACATACATACATACATGTATGTATGAAGCAGACATACAGATCATGACCTGAGCCGAAGGCAGACACTTAACTGACTGAGCCATCCAGGTGCCCCATAGACCACATCTTTATCCACTCATCAGTCAATGAATATTTGGGCTTTTCCATAGTTTGGTTATGGTTAATAATGCTGCTACAGACAATGGGGTGCATGTGCCCCTTTGAATCAGTATTTTTGTATCCTCTGGGTAAATAGGTATTTACCTAGTAGTGCAATTGCTGAGTCATAGGGTAGTTCTATTTTTAACCTTTTGAGGAACCTCTTTACTGTTTTCCAGAGTGCCTGCACCAGTTTGCGTTCCCACCAACAGTGTAAGAGGGTTCGCCTTTCTCCACATCCTCACTAACGTCTATTGTTTCCTGTGTTGTTAATTTTAGCCATTCTGACAGATGTGAGGTGGTGTCTCATTGTGGTTTTGATTTGTATTTCCCTGATGATGAGTGATGCTGAGCAACTTTTCATGTGTCCTTTGGCCATCTGAATGTCTTTTTCAGAAAAAAAAAAATGTCTATTTATATCTTCTGCCCATTTCTTAACTAGAATATTTGTTTTTTTTGGGTGTTGAGTTTGATAAGTTCTTTACAGATTTTGAATACTAACCCTTTATCAGATAGGTCATTTACAAATATATTCCTCCATTCTGTAGGTTGCCTTTTAGTTTTGTTGATTGTTTTCTTCACTGTGCAGAAACTTTTTATCTTGATGAAGTCTTAATAGTTCATATTTGCTTTTCTTTCCCTTGCTTCCAGCCACATGTCTAGTAAGAAGTTGCTATGGCTCATGTCAAAGAGGTTGTTGCCTGTGTTCTCCTCTAGGATTTCAGTGGTGTCCCAACTCACATTTCGGTCTTTCCTCCATTTTGTTTATTTTTGTGTTTGGTATAAGAAAGTGGTCCATTATCATTCTTCTGCATGTTGTTGTCCAATTTTCCCAACACCATTTGTTGAAGAGACTGTCTTTTATCTATTCGATATTCTTTCCTGCTTTGTCAAAGATTAGTTGACCATATAAGTGTGGGTCCATTTCTGGGTTCTCTATTCTGTTCCATTGATTTATGTGTCTGTTTTTGTGCCAGTACCATACTGTCTTGATGACAACAGCTTTGTAATATAGCTTGAAGTCCAGAATTGTGATGCCCCCACCTTTGTTTTTCTTTTTCTAGATTATTTTTGCTATTTGGGGTCTTTTGTGGTTCCATACAGATTTTGGGATTCTTTGCTCTAGTTCTGTGAAAAATGGTGTTATTTTGACAGGGATTGCATTAGATGTGTAGATTGCTTTGGGTAATACAGACATTTTAACAATATTTTTTCTTTCAATCCATGAGCATAGATTCTTTTTCCACTTCTTTGTGCCCTCTTCAATTTCTTTCAGAAGTGTTCTATAGTTTTCAGAGTACATATCTTTTAATCCCTTTGGTTAGGTTTATTCCAACAAATTAGGCAATCTGGAAGAAATGGATAAATTCCTAGAAACATAAAATTACCAAAACTGACACAGAAAGAAATAGAATATTTGAACAGACCCATAACCAGCAAATACATTGAATCAGTAATCAAAAATCTCCCAACAAACACAAGCCCAGGGCCAGATGGTTTCCCAGGGGAATTCTACTAGACATGTAAAGAAGAATTAATACCTATTCTTCTCAAACTGTTCCAAAAAACAGGAATGGAAGGAAAACTTCCAAACTCATTCTACAAGGCCAGATTTACCTTGATTCCAAAACAAGACAAAGACCCCACTAAAAAGGAGAATTACAGGACAATATCCCTGATGAACATGGATGCAAAAATTCTCAACAAGATACTAGCAAATCAAATCCAACAGTATATTAAAAGAATCATTTACCATGGTCAAGTGGGATTTATTCCTGGGCTGCAGGGGTGGTTCAATATTCACAAATCAATCAGTGTGATACACCATACTATAAAGGAAAGGATAAGAACCATATGATCCTCTCAATAGATGCAGAAAAAGCATTTGACAAAATACAGCATCCTTTCTCAATAAAAACCCTCAAAAAAGTAGGGATAGAGAGAACATACCTCAACATCATAAAGGCCATATACAAAAGACCCACAGCTAATATCCTCAATGAGGAAAAACTGAGACCTTTTCCTCTACAGTCAGGAACAAGACAGGGATGCCAACTCTCACCACTGCTGTTTAACATAGTACTGGAGTTCCTAGCCTCAGCAATCAGACAACAAAAAGAAACAAAAGGCATCCAAATCAGCAAGGAAGAACTCAAACTTTCACTCTTCACAGACGACATGACACCCTATGTAGAAAACCCAAAAGGCTCCACGAAAAAAAATTGCTAGAACAGATACACAAATTCAGCAAACTTGCAGAATATAAAATCACCATGCAGAAATCTGTTGCATTTCTATACACCAATAATGAAGCAGTGGAAAGAGAAATCAAGGAATTGGTGCCATTTACAATTGCACCAAAAACCATAAGATATCAGAGTTATATTCTTATGGATGAAGAATTAAATATTTGAGACTAGGAATCCATTTTCCCCAATATCTCATGTGCCTGAATAGCAATATCTTTTAATACCTGAAGGAATACAGGTAACAGGTGATGGTAATCTGACAATGCTGATAGCAATGGAAAAGTTGTGATGAGTGACTTTTAGCTCATCAAGATTCATTTCTGATGAATTTATCGGTTTCTCTTTTTGCTCATTTACATTTATTTCTCTATTATTTGGATAGACCAATTTTCTCGCTTTCCTTGGGTCTTAATCTCCCTTAGCTGACAATAATATAGAATTGCAATATATTTTTAAACTCCTTAACATGTGTTTTAATGACCTTTTTATTACTTCAAATGTCAATTGAGTTTAATACATTTTAAGTAACTTATGTGAGAATGATTTTCTTACCCTTTGGGCCAGATATTTGAGATAAACAAAGCCCCTCAATCTAGGACATGGGTTTAAAGTAATTTTCCAGCAATAAACAACCAATACTTCTTTGTCTTTACTTTTAAGAAAAATTGTGTATTTAATAGGAGGCTTCCCCTATTTTCATGTTATGATTCAGAAGGAAAAAATGTGTACTATTTTATCATTTGTACCACACCTGCATGTTTTAAGATCATTTAAAAAACAAAATACTTAAGCTAAAATAAAGAACCAGAGGTATTTCAAGCAAAAGAAACCACAGAAGGTCATTTGGGTTAACTCCTAGCCTTCAAGCAGATAAATTTATTATTTCTATATTAAAAATGAGGAGCCTAAAAAGTAAAGTGTTCAGTCTGTTGCCTTTTGTTCTCTATTCAAAAATAATGCCATCATATTCTGATAGTCCCTTATCTTATATCTTGATACATACTTGATACTTGAGCATTCAGTCTGGAGTATTCACAATATATCAGATAGTTTGGTAAATAAAATATCAGTTTTTGGGTGAACCCTATTAGAGCTGGTTATATAATATGTCCCAAAAAATATTTCTACCAGAACATGTGACTGTGACCTTATTTGGAAAACAAGGTCTTTGCAGGTGTAATTGAGTTACAGATCTCATGATGAAATCATC
The DNA here is from genome assembly GCF_004348235.1 of Phoca vitulina. NCBI lineage: Eukaryota > Metazoa > Chordata > Mammalia > Carnivora > Phocidae > Phoca > Phoca vitulina. The sequence goes on from NW_022589707.1 coordinate 73,889,628, forward strand.
TAGGTTTATCCAGGTGGGCCCTAAATCCAATGGCAAGTACCCCTATAAGACAGAAAAGGAGAAGTCACAGATACAGAAGTCCAAGCCAAAGATGCACAGGAGAAGGCTATGTGAAGACACAGAAGATAAAGCCACATGAAGACAGAGGCAGAGATTGAAGCTGTACATTAGTAAACCAAAGAATACCTGGAGCCACCTGAAGCTGGAAGAGGCAAGAAAGGATTCTTTCCAAGAGCTTATGGAGGAAATGCAGCCCTGCTAACACCTTGATTTTTTTTTTTTTTTTTTTTTTTTTACTTCTAGCTTCCAGAACGATGAGAGAATAAATTTCTGTTGTTTGAAACCACCAAGTTTGTGGTAACTTGTCATGGCAACTCTAGAAATCTACTATACCCATCATTTGGCTTTTTCAAGTATAAGCCTAAAGACCTAGATGAACATTGTTAAAGAAAATTATATAATGGAACTACTCCCAATTTAAATTTATAGATATCAATAGTAACAAACTTCAAATAAATACTCAATTCTATCCAGAAAATTTGTTTCTCACTCTTCCACACACCAAAAAGAAAATTCACATCTCTTCAATTATTAAACTTTATCTTCCCTATATTATTATCTATACTCACTTTTCTTTGAAAAATGGAAGACATTAAACTCAAATCCCATCACCTTATGTTGGTAAACTTGTAGACCTACCTGCACTAACAGACATTTCATCTTCTTCCCAAATGTGACAAAGGAGAATGCCCACACCCAAGACCTTCTATCAAAGAACATCTATCCACATGTTCTCAGGACCCACTATATTCTTGCCTTCCCACTGAATGAACTTTAATTTGTATCCTCTTTTTTCAGCAATATCTGACTTTTGATCTCTTCTGAAGCATTCCAATAAGCACACAAACATGTTCTAATATAGGTTATCTTAGAAAAACCCTCCATCGACCTCATTATCTGCCTTCAACTCCAATTCTCTAATAGTTTTCATAGAAAAGATGTTGACTTTTACTTACTCCCCAGTAACCTTTAATGTACTTCAATCTGCCTTCTATTTCCACCACATTTTTAAAAGCACAAATCAAGATCATAAGTAACCTCTATGTTGCCAAATCCAATGAATAATTCCCTATCCTCATATATTAGATCTTTCAGTAACCATTAACATGGATGTCCACTTTCCTTCTTTCTTGAAACTCAATTTTCTCTTAATTTCCTTAACACTATACCCTGTTGGTCTTCCTCCTTCCCTTGTGGTTCCTCTTTTTCTACTTGAGGTTTTAATTTTCATACTCTTCATGATTCAGTTCCAGGTCATCTTCTCATAAAAAAAAAAAAAAACTTTCTTTTTTAGGTGATGTCATCTATACTCATGTCTTTGAATTATTGGAAATCTAAATCACAATTTATTTTTTTATCTCAAGTTCAGACCCAGTGTGTGAGTTGTGTTCTTTCTACCTACTTGCCTGCTAGACATCACTTACTTATCTCACAGAACCCGCCAGTTTTCACCCACTTCCAATTTTTCACACTTAAACAAATGGTATTACTATCTACCCAGCTGTTAAAACTAAACATAAAAAAAGTCATCATAAATTCCATACATTTCCCCACCCTCCACATAAAGTCTTGTTTATGATACTTACCAAATATATTTCAACTTTGGCTAATTCTGTTCTTCTTCACTGCTACCTTCCAAACACAGGCCACAACTATTTTTTTACCACTATCTCGTACTAGACCAAAAGCCTATGACTGGGCTGCCTACTTCTACTCTTTCCCTCCTCTGATTCATTAATCTGTAATTTTTAAATCTAATTTGTTTACAGTCTCCTGCATTAGAATGAAAACTTTATGATAGCAGGGGATTAAATCTCCTCTGCTAATCATTGAATGTGTCTGAGCACAGTTTCTGATACAAAATAAGTCTGCGTGTAGACTATTTATCCACTTTAGAACCTTCAGGAAATTCAAACTGTACAGTCATTAACAAACGATGCTCACGTGATAAGAGATAACTGAACTTCTAAAGTAATATTCAAGGATTTTTTAATTAATGTATTTATTTTAAAATAATTATTATCAAATATGTATCCAGAATCATGAACTCCGGATGAGCTCACAGACTATGGACTTACTCTCAGTATAATATCTTCATACAATAACATAAACCACTTAATTAAGGAACAAAACTAGACACAAATGTTAGAGGGAAGCTCTGTTAAGTATGGCAAGAAATCTACACTGTGGTTGACCAGGGAGGAATTGAAAGTGAGACATGAAATGATTTCTTCAGTATTTATATGAAGAAGTCCATAATAGAAGCCTCTAATATTGGACCGATACACTTTCCAAATAGTCTTCTGGGTATGTTTGTTTGTTTGCTTTCATTATCATTATCAGAGATTCCTCATAGTAACATCTTGAATGATTAAAGCAGATTAGAAAGCAAAAATCAGAAGTCCTACATTAGACCGCTCAATGTTTATTATGCACATTATAGTTCATTTTTCTATATAAATTTTTTAGTTTGATAAACTTTGGTGTTGTTGCATATATGACTATGAATTAGACACAGAATATAAGAATCTGTGAATTGAGACTTGGAATTTTTGTTTTAGTGTTTTATTAGCGTTTTTAGACATTTGGGATTATTGTATGACTTCAGAGTGGGGCAACATAATAAAAAGTAATAAAGGATATAAATGATTTGGGGTAAAACCAAAGGTGAGATTAATAATCTGAACATGAATATGCTACATGTAATTAATTCTCAGTTCAATTTATGATAAAACAATAGCTTTAGAAGCAGACATATTTGAATTTGATTGATGCTCTGTCATATAATGATAGTGGTGTAAACTGTTTTTCATCTTCAAGTGCCTTTGAGATCATCAAAAGCTAAATTAAATTAGCTGAAATCTTGAGCTAAAGTTGAGAATATATCAATCCACTGAAAAATCAGTGATTCTGTACCATCTATAGCTACTCAACTGAACTAAAGACCTCATTTCTCAAATATTCTGGATAAGAGAGAATTTCCAGATCATTTTGAGAATAGGAAAAAAGGTAACTGATGGCCGACACATAGATAAAGTTTGCACAGGGAAAATTCTGACGGCACTAAATATCCCAGGGAAGTGGCATGGTGTCATTTCTGCACTAAAAGGTGAATGTAATTTGCATGTTGAGCCCTATAATCAGGAACAAATGACTCTTGGCCTTACAAATGAAACCATCCTGGTTTTTCAAAAAAAAAAAAAAGAAAGAAAGAAAGAAAGAAAGAAAGAAAGAAAGAAAGAAAGAAAGAAAGAAAGAAAGA
>NW_022589707.1:73892959-73918196 GCF_004348235.1 Phoca vitulina
AGAAAGAAAGAAAGAAAGAAAGAAAGAAAGAAAGAAAGAAAGAAAGAGGAAAGTAAGAACAACAACAAAAAAAGTGCCAAATCAGAAACATAATACAAATCAGATAAAGATCAATATGCTACAAACCAAGCTACCAATTCATGAACAGAATCACAGATTATAGAAAAGCACTGTTCACATTTTTCATACATTTCATGATAATACATAAAATGCTTAAAATCTTGTGTTCAGTCTATTTAAGACAAAAATTATCAGTCTAGTTGACACATTTTCATTTAGTTTCATGTGGTATTAACAGAAGAAAGATATAAACTTTATTAATTTGTGAACCTTGAAAGGTATTTAAAATGAAATTCTAACTAATACTAGATTTTATTATTCTTTTATATGAATATTGCAGCTTTCTTAAATGATATTCTTAAATATCATTTCAAAATATTACTAATTTGGCAAGCTATTTTCCTATTTGCTTCATAGTTGTTTTTGTTTGTTTGATTTTTGTCTTTTTTAATTTCAATCAAAAGAATGGAGATCTTTAACCATAAAATAAATATTTCACCACTCCCAAGTCTAATTTTCTATGGAGAGTGACAAGATAATCGTGGATGGTCTGATGGCCTGCCCGTGTCAGCCCTTCTGTGGTCTCCTCAGTCTGGAAGGATACCATATTTGGAAACCAGAACAATCACGTTGTCAATGTGTTTTGTTCTTTCTTCTGCCCATTACAAGTACTCTAAATGGCTGAAATTCAGTGAAATTCAATGGTTGGTATAATAGAGCAAGGCACTTGTTTAGGGAAGGCTATATTATTAAGGAACTAGGCACTTAGGACTTGATCATTCAAAAAGTCTTCAGGGGAAAGGAAAGAGATCTAGCCAGATGGTGCTTAAGAAAAAAAATCTGAATCTCTTTCACATAAATCAGCCAATTAATATGCTAAGTCACAAAAGGTAAATCTTGAAACTGCTCTTTTCCAATCCCAAAGCTGTCCTTTTCTGACTTTCCTCAATTTTGAAGCTACTTTTCAGTTTTTCTCCACTAGTTTTAGTTTTTAAATATAGAACTAAAATGATTATTAAATATAAAAAGCAATGTAGAATTATTTATCGCAGATGCTGGCACCCAGTCTGGTGGCAAGGACACAAGTTAGGAGTCTGGGTTTCACTGGGCTTATTATACTGCTTAAATATGAATCATTCTAATTATTAAAATTTTCTCATCTATGTGATAGGGTGGGCATTACACCTTCCTCCAGAGTTGTTATAAGGATTAAATGGAATAGTGGATTCATGGTTAAAGGACTCACAATTAGAGCTTAGGTTATGCCCAGCTGAAATGTAGACATATCCAGACAAGTCTTTAGAGGATTGGTGAAAATGACCTACCAGCAGTTTATTTATCTAAACACACAAGCGGCTTTCTGGGAAGAAACAAATTTTTAAAAAGGGAGATAGAGAAAGACACAAAAGACACAAATAAAAAGTCTCAGTTTCTTAAAAGAAAGGTAATTTTGAGCCCAATATAGTGATGGTCACTCAAATCTATTTTCTGCCCTAACCAATGAATTCATGAACATATCCTAAAAAGATATTGCACAAAAGAAAACAAACAAAAATCCAAATCTGACAATAAACAGTTTCATTATGATTCTGAAGATACTGGACAACAAAACTAGTCATTTTAAAACTATAACACAAAAGTGAGAGATCTGAATATTTTCTGCTTATACATGGAACTTGGCATGCACATTTAGGGCATGTGGGTACCACTCAGCTGTCATATCAAGGATTTCAGGGGACTACACATATCCTTGCCAGTGACAACCACAGACATCTGGCATCCTGACAGCAGTGGCTATAAATATAAAACTCCAAAGGCCCCTACTTTAGTGGCTTCAGAGCTATAAGCAACATCAATACCTGAATTGGGAGTTTAAATTGAGTACCAGCCACAGGGATGATAACCATGCAGAGGTATCAGGTCAATAATAAGTGTAAGGTAAGACACAAGAAAACGGCTACTGGGTACTCTAGGTCAGGGGGTCTGCAAACTTTTTCTGTAAAGGGCCAGACAATAAATATTTTAGGTTTTGTGGGTTATACAGTTTCTATCACAACTACTCAACTTTATCACAACTACTCAATTACCAGTGTAGTGACAAAGCATCCACAGGTGACTGAGACATGAATGGGTATAGCTGTATTTGGATAGCATTTTATTAAAAAAAAAAAAAAAAAAAAACAGGTTGGGGCAGGATTTGTTCTGCTGTAGAGACTTGTTTGTGAATATAATAGAATGATCCTTGAAAATTATTACAAATAAATAAGGAAATGCTTCAAAAAAGACTAGAAATTATGAATACATTGGCAACAAATGTCAAATAAATAATGTTTGATCCCAAAGAACTATAGTTACATATCCAAACTTCTTCAAACATAGAAGGCAAGCAAAATTATGCTCTTTCTCCCCTCCCTCTCTCTCCTTTTCCTCCACCTCTCTCTATATATATCTTCCTGAAAAGAAGTCTCTGAACCTGTACTTCCATTTCTAACAATAGTTTCGCTGTACCAAATTCCACTTTTTCTGATAATGTAAATAATTACATTGGTCAGTGCCAACCTAATAGTTTGCCTAATGAATGACAACATCCTTGACTTTAGCTAAGTTCTGGGAATGTAGGATGTTTTAAGATTCAAGATAAGTCATAAGGGTGGCTTAAACATTAAGATCATTAATAATTTTACTTAACAACAATATGGAACTGGAGTGTATGCAAGATGAGATAATTTACAAGAATGAGGGTCAGATGATTACTTTTGGAAGTGAATGTGTCCTAATTCTGGCTAATAAGTTATAAAAGAAAGCTTGCCGAGGACTACCTGGGAAGAATATCCTCATTCTTAAAAAGAAGATTCTTTACTCTTACATCATTCTCTTCTACCACTGTCAGCATCTTAACTTGTCTTCTTAGGCATTTTTTTTTTCATAGTCTAAAAACATTTCCAGGCACCATTGAAGAAAGCAAAATTGAAACATGTTTGCTACTTTTTAAGAGTGATGAAAGCCTTCCCAGAGGGTCTTCAGTAGTTTTATACCTAAAATATTATGTAGATGTAATACATATCACAACTGCAGCATTAAGAAAGATTGGTAAATGTACCTATATGGTTGAAAGGCTATATTTTACTTAAACAATTATCTCTAAGTAGAATGTAAAAGTTAGGTGAGTATATTGTAATCACCACAGCAATACATAAAAACTGTAGCGGAAACAGAGTGAAAGATTCAATAGATAAATTAAATGAAATACTAAAATAATTTAAATAATCAAAAAAAGACAGGAAAGGAAAAATTTTTAAAAAAAGACAGATGGTACAGACAAAATTAATAATAAAACAGTGGACCCTACATCCAACCATACCAATGATTACATTAAATATAAGTAGTCTAATACTCTTTATTAAAAGAAATTCTGATACTGAATTATTTTAAAAGACCAAAATATATGCTGATATATATATATAAGAACTTCATTTAAGAACTTGAAACACAATGCATTAGAGAGGTTGTAAGAAAAAGAATGGAAAAAGATATATCATGCAAACACTAATAAAAAGATGACTAGGGTTGCTATATTAATATCTGACAATGTGACCTCAGAAAAAAAGGAAAATTAGCAGAAAAAAAGAAGGATATTATGTAATGATAAAAGTGTCAATTCATCACAAAGATCTAATAATGCCGTGTCTACATGTAACAACATGGCTTCAAAATACATAAAGCAATAGCCACTTAATCTAAAAGGAGAAATAGACAAATCTATGACTTCTGTTAGAGATTTCAACATTCATTTCTAGGTAATTGATAAAATAGGTAGACAAAAAACGAGTAAGAATTTAGAAGGCCGGAAGAACATTATCAGCCAACCTGTTATTTATAGAACATTCCACCCAAATCAGTTAAAATACACATTCTTTTCAAGTAGACATGAAACATTCCCCAAGATAGACCATATTCTTTACCAGAAAATAAATTTATTAAATTAAAAAGATAAAAAGTATATTCTTTGGCCTAATAAAAGTAAAAATATTTTTTAAAAAAGGTATTTGCTAAAAACTCAAATAATTTGATAATAACCAATATATTCCTAAATAATACCTACATCAAAGAATGTCATAAGGAAATTAAAAAAAAAATTTAAAGTGAATAAAAATTAAAATACAACATATCAAAAATTGAGAGATGCAGATAAAGCAGCACATAGAGGGAAATTTATACTATAAATGTGTATGTTAGAAGAAAAAAATCAATAATCTAAGCTTCTAACTCAAGAAACTAGAAATAAAGAGCAAACAAAATGCAATTCATGCAGAAGGAAGGAAATAAAGAGCAGAAATGATGAACTGAAAACAGAAAATCATAGAGAAAAATAAATCAAAAGCTGCTTGACCAAAAATATCCATAAAACTGATAGTCAAAATGAGGGATTAAAAAAAGTGATGACTCAGTGAGCACCTACGGAAACAAAAAGGGATTAATATCACAAACATTAAGAGGATACTAGGAGAATACTATAAACCCCTCTATGAATATACATTCAACAAATTCTATGAATTGAATCAATTCCTTAAAGCACAAATTACAAAAACAATTTCAAGGAAATGTAGAAAACTGGAATTATCTTCTATTACAGAAACTGAATTCATAGTTATAAAACCTTCTAAAAATGTAAAAACAAAAATAAAAATAATTTTTAAAATAATTTTAAAATATCACCAAATCTACAAAATCTCTTCTAGAAAAGAGAAACAAAAAATAATTTTATGAGGCAACCATTACTTTAATAACAAAACTAGATAAGGACAATAAAAGAAAATAGGGCAGTCCAATATCTCTCATGAAAAAAAAAATCTTTGACAAAATATTAGCCAAATGAATACACCAATATATAAAAATAATGAAACATCATTATCATGCAGGGTTTATCTCAGGAATGCAAGTTTGCTTCCAACATTCAAAAATAAATAGACATAGTTAAATCACCATATTAACAGATTAAATAATAGAGACTGATAAAATTCAATATCTATTTATGATAAATACACTCGAAATTAATTGTAAATAAAAACTTTCTGAACTTGATAAAGACTATCTACAAAAAACTTAAACCTATCACCATACTTAATGGTGAAAAAATGAATGTTCCTTACCAAAAGTCAGGAATAAAGCAAGAATATGTTTGTAGTACTCCTACTCTGTATTATATTGGTTGCTGTAGACGCTGTGATAAGGTGAAGGAAAAAGAATGTGTCAGTTCTCTCTAAATTGATCTATAGATTTCATACCACCCAATTAAAATCTCAACAGATATTTTGTAGATATTATCAAGCTAATTCTAAAATGTATATGGAAAAAAAGATGTACAAGAAATGCCCAATTTTTCAATAAAAGAGCAAAGTTGGAGGCATCACATTACCTATTTTAAGACTGACTCCTGACCTACAGTTATTAAAAGATTGTACCATTAATAAAAAGACACGCAGATGGAAGAGACAGAACAGATAATGCTAAATTAGACCTATGCAAATAGAATCAATTAATTTTTACCAAGATGCATAGATAATTCAATGGAGAAAGGATTTTTTTCAATAAATGGTACTGGAACAATTGAACCACTGAGTATAAATAATTCAAAACAAAAGAACTTCAACCTATATCTCATTCAGTACAAAAACATTACTTCAAAATGGATCAAAAACTATAAAATTCTTAGAAGACAATATAGGAGAAATCTTTATAATCTTGGATTATTCAAAGAAATCTTATATAAGATACCAAAAGCATGATTTGTAAAAGAAATATTTGGTAAAGTGAAATTAATCAATATTTAAAATATTTTCCCTCCAAAACATTTAAAAACTAAACATATATTGAGACAAAAATTTCCAAATCAAATATCTGACAAGGGAATTGTGTCTAGAATATAAAAACACAATAATAAAAAGAAAAATTAAAATTAAATGGGTGATTTTAGCCATTCTGACTGGTGTGAACTGATATCTCACTGAAGTTTTGATTTGGATTTCCCTGATGCTGAGTGATGCTGAGCACTTTTTCATGTGTCTGTTGGCCATTTGGATGTCTTCTTTGGAAAAATGTCTGTTCATGTCTTCTGCCCATTTCTTGATTGGATCATTTGTTCTTTGGGTGTTGAGTTTAAGAAGTTCTTTATAGATTTTGGATACTAGCCCTTTATCTGATATGTCATTTGCAAATATCTTCTCCCATTCTGTCAGTTGTCTTTTGGTTTTGTTGACCGGCTAAAATTAACAAGTCAGGAAACAACAGATGTTGGCAGGGATGCGGAGAAGGGGGAACCCTCCTACACTGTGGGTGGGAATGCAAGCTGGTGCAGCCACTCTGGAAAACAGTATGGAGGTTCTTCAAAAAGTTGAAAATAGAGCTACCATATGATCCAGGATTTGCACTACTGGGTATTTACTCCAAAGATACAAATGTAGGGATCTGAAGGGGTACGTGCACCCCAATGTTTATAGCAGCAATGTCCACAATAGCCAAACTGTGGAAAGAGCCAAGATGTCCATCAACAGATGAATGGATAAAGAAGATGTGGTATATATACACAATGGAATATTATGCAGCCATCAAAAGGAATGAACTCTTGCCATTTGCAACGACGTGAATGGAACTGGAGGGTGTTATGCTGAGCGAAATAAGTCAGTCAGAGAAAGACATGTATCATATGACCTCACTGATATGAGGAATTCTTAATCTCAGGAAACAAACTGAGGGTTGCTGGAGTGGTGAGGGGTGGGAGGGATGGGGTGGCTGGGTGACAGACATTGGGGAGGGTATGTGCTATGGTGAGCACTGAATTGTGTAAGACTGCTGAATCACAGATCTGTACCTCTGAAACAAATAATACATTATATGTTAAAAAAAAAAAAAGAAGAAGAAGAAGATAGCAGGAGGGGAAGAATGAAGGAAGGGAAATCGGAGCGGGAGATGAACCATGAGAGACTATGGACTCTGAAAAACAAACTGAGGGTTCTAAAGGGGAGGGGGTGGGGGGATGGGTTAGCCTGGTGATGGGTATTAAAGAGGGCACGTACTGCATGGAGCACTGGGTGTTATATGCAAACAATGAATCATGGAACACTACACCAAAAACTAATGATGTAATGTATGGTGATTAACATAATAATAAAAAAATTAAATGGGTGAGAGACCTGAACAGATTCTTTACAAAGAAGATATGCAGATGGCAAGGTATATACATGGAAAAGATGTCCAAGAACAATAGTTATTAAAGAATTGCAAATTAAAAAACAATGAGGTACCACTACATACCTATTAGAATAGCTAGAATTAAAAAAAAAAAACAAGCAGAAAAAATAAATAAAAAGGTTAACAGTAAGAAGTGCTACTGAAGATGCATTTTGTTGATGGGAATGCAAATTATTACAACCACCCTGTGATACAACTGTGCCATTTTTCATTAAGTTAAATATACACGCATATGATTCAGCAATCCACTTTTAGGTATTTGAGAATAAAGGTTCTCCAGGGGATGTTTGTTTTTAAAATCTTGAGATATTTTTGCTTATTAAATCCATGGATGTTACTGGCATCTAATTGGTAGAGGCCAGGGATGCTACAAAACATCCTACAATGCCCAGGACGGTCCCCTATAATAAAAAAAATTACACAGTGCAAAGTATCAATAGTGCTGAGGCTGACAAACCTTGTCCTAGAAAAAGGAAAAGGTTCATTATGCAAAAACCTGAATACAGACAGCACTATTACTCATAGTTGCCTCCAAACAGAAAAAACCCAAATACCTTATAATTGGTGAAAGGATAAACAAATTGTGGTACATCCATACAATAGAATAGTACTTAGCAATAAACAAGAATGAACCACTGATACATGAAACTATATGAATGAATCTCAAATGAACTATGCTAAGTGAAAAGATGCCAGTCTCAAAATATTACATAATGTATGATGCCTTTATATGACATCCTCTTAAACTTTAAAACTATAGGAATAGAGAAAAATCAGTGGTTGCCAGGAAATCAGGGGAGTGTCTGATTATGAAGGGCAGCAAGAGGTAATTTTGGGGGGTAACAAATTGTCCTGTATCCTCTTTGGTGGTGGTTATACCAAATTGTGAATATGTTTAAACTCACAGAACTGTGTAACAAAAAAAGAGAAAGAAATTTACTGTATGTAAATTTTTCAAATGACTAAAAAAAGTACATACATCCTTTAAAAAACTGACTAAAGTAAAAATTTTATATATTTTTTAAATGATTACATTTCTTAATGGCACACTGAATTAAGAGAATAGACTCTGGAGCAATGATAACTGGGTTCAAATTCCACCTCTGCCAATTATTAGCCCTGTGATGGACCCAGGGCTAACCTAACCTCTCTGAACATTGTAGACTGGAAATAATAATAGTTTCAACCTCATTTTTTTGTTGTGAGTTAATATACAATAACATACTTAGAGTATTGCCTGATGGATTATAAATACACTATGAAAATCAGCTATTTTTATTGTAAATGATAGTATTTATACAGTATATACTTCTATATTATTTAAACTAGCAGAATTTGAAAGACATGTTACTATATTAAAATTGTAATAAATTTTAATAAAAATAATGTTGGATATAGTACATATATCATACCTTATAATTTTTTGTGCCATATGTTTGTGGACTTTCATGAACTCCTTCAATGTCTGTTTTTCTCACTTATATCATGACTACTTTCCCATTTCAGTAAGTTTGTATATAAAATCTCCTTTGAATGGTCTGACTTTATTTTATATAGATGTTGTATGATTTATTTAACTGATACCCTACTACTAAACATTCAAGTCATTTCCATCTTTTCTTTATAGAACTACTTTTATACTAAATGAGAGCTGTGGTTATTCCTTATCCAAGATGTTTTACCAGTATCTTTTTCAAAAATTAAAGCCTTATCATTTTGTAGTTTTTAGTTATTGAATTCCCATTCTGCCTTTAAAAACAGCATGAGGAGATAGTCTGATAATTAATTTTGAGAATGTAAATTTATATTTCCAGAACCACATATATATATATATATATATATATATATATATATATATATGTGTGTGTATGTGTGTATACAAAAAAAACATACACACACACATTTCTTTTTTTTACCAAATAACCAGAACAACACGCCCCCATTCTATCCTCTATGAAGAATGAATTTGTAACTTTATCTTAAAAAAGCAATCTCAGTCTCTGTGCTCTCTGTTTATTCACCTTTGATTCCCAGGTCCCAGCCTAGACAGCCATGGAAGATGAGTCACCTGCTCTGAAAGTAGACTCTTCTTTCCAAGAAATAGCATCACTTCTATTATTTGCAGCAGCACAGGTCAGGTCTCTATCATGAATCTTTAGAACACGTGTCAAAACAATTTGAACTATATTTCATTGGTAAATACAAGTTTTGAAGGTATCTGAATTGCATACTTCCAAAGTGTGTTATCTAAGAACAGAAACAAAACACCCTGTCCAAGAATATATATTTTTCTCTTTAGACTACAAGCTCTTCAAACCAGGAAACTTGACTATACTCATTTTATATCCCTGAAACATGCATAATGATCAAATGTATATTAAATAAATGCTTAGTGGAGGTATTGTTAAAGTAGATATATGTACATATGATAAATGCTTAGATTTCTTACTTGAAGGAAAATGGAATAAAAATCTTCTAAACCTAAAACTTTGCTTTGCTGTATATAAATATGATCATATAACCATATATTAAAAGAATTGTTCAAATAAGCCACAACTCTTTCCATTTTTCTCTCTTGTGGTTGAAATGTGATACTATTACTGCTCTTTGTTACTTAAAATTTTAGACATACACACATACACTCAAAATGTCCACAAACAAGTACTGAATAGCAAGGAAAATATACTAACTTTAAGGAAGTTAGTGTATTTATATATAATTTATATATAGGTTATTTATCATCCACATCAAGTAAAATGTTTACCTTCACAGTTATAGAATTTCTAATTATCTTACTCTTGTGCAATTTTTAAATTTGTAATTTAGGAATTATGTAAACTCTTCCATCTGACATTACTTTTCTTCAAGGTGATGGCCCTAGCTGCTAATTTAGTTAGATAGCTACAAAGAAATGTAAAAAGAACCAGGTAGATAATTATATAATTCTTGTATTGGATACACATTTATTATTTTTAATAGTTTATATAATGTCCAAAATTCTCAGTAGGGAATAATAATCATTTTAGGTTAATCTGTCAATCAAAAATAAGTATCTTTTTCTTTTTTCTCAGTGATTATATGTTAGAGACAATCATGAAAACTGAGCGGGAACATGTTGGGAAGCATAATACCAGAAATTTACAGCTGGGCTTAAGTTGGCTAAGAGACTGATGACCCACTTGTTAATGTGGGAGAAATATTCACAGGGTATATAGAGTTACTTTCCTGTGGGTAGTTTTATGTGTTGTATTATGTTAGAACTACTCTATTTGACCTCTGTTCAGTGATGCATTATAAATGTGAAGTATTGTACTTCCTTAGAAAGCAGACTCAATACATTTCAGCCCCATGCTGGTTGTTACCCAAAGCAAGCATGGTTAAATTACACGCATCTCTTGGTTTTAAAGGAAGGGAAAAATAGGGGGAGGAGACACATTTCTCATGGATTAGCATCCTCTGATCTATTTTTGCAACTAACCTAATACAAATTCAGTAGATCATTTTTTCATGGTTGAGAAGAAAAATGTTCTATGTCTGTGCTTTTAATGTTGAACAGATCTGAAAAACATTTAAAACAGTCCTACCAAATCAAATATTCTCATTAAATATTAATGTTTCACACCATATAAGCATACAAATCATGTTTATTGGAAAAGCAATTTTAAGATTCTTCTGGAATATTTTTAACCTACATCTTAAATATTTCTATCCTTCAACATACACATACACAATCGAGTGACATATGTTTGGTCCTACATTAAATTCTGAATGGTTCAGAATCATTCAAATTCATTCTGGGTACAGATCTTGTCCCCATTCCCTATAGTATTGCATAAACTTGTTTTTAAACAGTAGATGCTACATAAATAGTAAAAGCACAATGACTTTAAAAATGAAGAAATAACTTGAGTAACCTTAATTATATTGTTCTATGTGACCACTTAGAGTTTTTACTTACACTTAAAATATTTAAAGTGAAATAAACTGTGAACATGAAAGGCATAATATGTATTGGGGGTGACAGTAAAGTACATATTCAAATAATACAATAAAAATTTTATTACATATAAATATCCTTAAAGTTTGAATTTTCCTTTTAAATTGTGGATTTTATTTTTTTAAGATTTTATTTATTTGAGAGAGAGAGAGTCTGAAGCAGACTCCTCACTGAGCACGGAGCCTGATGTGGGGCTCAATCTCACAACTGCGAGATCATGACCCGAGCGGAAACCAAGAGTTGGATGCTTAACCAATCCAGGTGCCCCCAAATTGTTGATTTTAATTTTTTTTATTTTTTAAAGATTTTATTTATTTATTTGAGAGAGGGAGTGAGGAGAGGGAGAGAGAGCATGACAAGCAGTGGGGAGGAGAGGGAGAAGCAGACTCCCCTGCTGAGCAGGGAGCCTGATGCAGGGCTTGATTCCAGGATTCTGGGATCATGACCTGAGCCAAAGCCACACACTTAACTAGACTGAGCCACCAGGTGCCCCTCACATTGTTGATTTTAAAGAGTGACTTAAAATAATGATCATTATTGATCATTGCAAGATTATTACCAAATATGCCTTTATTATATAAATGTAAGGGATATTAAAAAATTATCTGCTCTGGGTTTCAGTATGCAAGATGTGTTTTTGTTTTAATCAAAAGGGGAGAAGTTGGAGTAAAAAATGTTGAAGTGATACACTACCTAACAGTTTCTATCATGTCAGAACATTTCTATTTCTTTAGTATTTTTTTTAATTGTCATTTCTTTTTCCTCTTTTTTTCATGATTATAACATCTCATTCAGGCTGTAATTATTATTTATGAGGACTGACTAAAAATGTTTTATTTATTCAGATGCATTTGTTTCAAGGCTTTGAAAATGATAAATTCCTCCTGGCTTGAGTTATTAAGATTGAACCATGTCTTCAAACTTACACTTAGACTAGACTATAAAGGATACATTCAGACTCTTTATGAGTTATACTTCTTAGAAACCAACAGAAAGTAAAGCCATGCTTATATATCATCCAATTTGCTCAATATTTTAAATATAAATAGTACTGTGTAGTTCCATACATGAACCCCTGAGGCAGAAGATTCTATGGGACTTTTTGATATTTCTTTGAAACTTGAGAGAAGCCATTGGGAAACTGATATTGAATCATTCATTATCAGAAGACCCAATAAAGGAAAAAAGTGAATTAAAAATATTAATGTCTTAGTAAATGTCACTGTTAATTGCAATTTATTTATTCAACACATTATTAACGAAGACGACATGTCTTGTGTAATCCAGTGATTTTTCTGGATCTCTCACAGGAGGGTGATGGTGGTTGTGATTAGAAGATGTTGTTAGAAGAAGAAAAGAAACCTAGATATTGATTGGAGAATAAGAAAATAAATCAAATTTATGAGATGCTCTACTAAAAGAATTAGGATTTGCTCTGAAAAAAAAAAAAAACCAAATCAGGAACAGAACAATGAATACAGTATTGTTAAAATGAGATTGAAAATCTTAGATGTTTAATGTTCCCAATACACTGCTGATGTTAAACAAAGAGTAATAATGCATATATAAAGCTCTAATATTTTATGGTAACCAGGATTTTAAAACAACAACAAATATTGCTATATGAGAGTAGCACTTCTAAGAATATAATGATCTTTCCATGACCCTGACTAACATGTTAGCTCTCAAGTTTTATTCTGGGGCTTAGTAAAATGAGCCACACATTTCCCCACATCAACTGTGGGCCTCCATTCCCTTCTTTTTCTTGGCTTTAGAATCCTTCATATGTAGTCAACTTCTCTTCATTATTCCTGTTTCCTGCCTCTTCTTTTGGTCTAAGCTGGTTACCTAAGCATTCCTCTCCACCATATATTTTGGGGTGATATGGAATATTTGAGTTTTCAGGCACAAGTGAGTAACTTCTGCATGAAAATGTAACTAATAGTAGAATAGCTCTCTGTTTGCTTTCATGGCAGCTATTCAATAGTGGTTATTCATTAACAAGTTCTCTTCCAGAGTAAAGTACTTGGAAAGAAGTGGTTCAGAATGTAGTCTTTGTGTCCAAGTCTTCCTTTTATCTTGGTTTGTTCCCTATGTCCTCATGCTTGAAGCAGTCACTCTGTTCTTGTATGTCAAACTTACAATTACCTTCACATTCTACTGAAACAGTCATCACTCACAAACTCCCACTCAATGTCTCTGTGTCAGTGGGAATGAAGCTCAGTTGATAGGATTTCCCACCAATTCAATATTGAAGTTAGAAATATATTGCATGGTTTAAAATATAGTTCATGGTTTCAGACTTACAGCCACTCCTATTGAAGGATGTAAGGCCAAAGACTAAATATAGATGTAATAATTTTGTGAATATAGGGAGCCTTGAAGATTTAAGCAAGGAGGCAAAGCAAAGAAAACAAAATTATTCAAGTGTGCTGGAAGAGAGACTGTTACCTGTTGTGGCAAATCTGGAGGCAGTTATCTATTCATTCAGCTACATTTTTCACTGAAGATTAAAAATACATGGAGGCATTAAAGCACATTTTGAGACTATTCACAAGATCATATAAACATAATGAATACACAAGACACTTTGACCTTTTGCTTTAAAAAATGTACCCTTTTAAAATTACTAAAATAATAAAAAAGCAGTATAACAATACTTGGATATTGTTAAATAAATAAATAAATAAATAAATAAAACAAAATAAAATAAAATAAAATAAAATATCATCTATACGTTCTGTTACGGGTTGAGTTGTGTCTCCTAAAAATTCAAATTTTGAAGTCCTAACTGCAACTACCTCAAAGTGTAACTTTATTTGGAAACGGATTAGTTGAAAATATTATTAGTTAAGTAAGATGAGGTCATTAGAGTGGGTCTTAATCCAATATGACTGGTATCCTTTAAAAAAAAAAAAAGAATTTTGGACACACAGGGTCATGCAACCAGGGAGAACACAATGTGAAGAGGCAAAGGAAGAAAAAGGCAGTCTACAAGCCAAGGTGAGCAGCCTGGAACAGATCCTTCCCTCACAACTCTCAGAAGGAACCAACCCGACTGACACCTTGATCTTGGACTTCAAGCCTCCAGAACTATGAGACAATAAATTTCCATTGTTGAGGCTGCTTATGTTGCAGTACTTTGCTATAGCGGCCCCAGCAAACTAATGCACCCTCATTACCCAGAGATAATCTTAATAAAACTTTGTTATAAAATATGTAGTCTGTAAATATTTGTTAGTATGTTTCATTTTTTTTTCCACATAAAAATAAATTGCAAATGAGGTTTTTTAGGCTTTGGCAGTGAGTTTTTGTTCCTACCCTGAAATCTAATACTCCCTCCTCCTGGTAGCAATACACCAATTTTAATGCTAAGCTAAATGACAACATTCCCCAGGCTCCCTTGGAACTAGGTGTACTTATTTGCCTAAATTCTGAACTAAGAGATATTAGAAGAAATGGTGTGTGAGACTGTCAAGAACGGCAAAATTTCTGCAATTTTACACTTCCTGCAATCAAGCAAATAAATTGGCATGCCACAGTCTCTTAGAAGCTAGAAGAAGATATGGGTTAGAGATGAAGGACTTTATTTCTCACAACAATAGCAGTAGTCAGAATATCAGCATTTTATTTTCCTAGCTGTCCAAGAGCCAATTCCAAGCCCTTCAACAGGGCTATGAGAAGAGGGCCAGGCAACACCTGTGCTTATGGAGCCTGAAACTTTTATAATAGTAAGTCTGCATACCCTTCGCAATCAATTAAACATACTTAAAACAACATTTTCCACAATGGTTAAGAAATCTGGTATACAATTTTATCATCATTTACTCATCTAATCCTTTTTTATTGTGTTCCCATTATTCTGTTTCCATTTTTTCTCCAGTACCAAAAATTTTAATGCACTTTATTATCTGCATTTTTTGTTCATTAAAATTATTTCCACAAGATTGGTTAATGCTTTTCTGTTGTGAGTTTTGTTTAGTTTATTCTTATTTTATGTAAATAGGTGTATATGTAGACAAAACAATAAAATGTCAAGTTTATGAAACAGAATCACCATTTCCATCCCTGCCTTCTCTCTTCTCTTTCTACATATATACAAAACACCAACCCAAAACTTAAGTCTTAGGAAGAAACAACACTTGAACTTTTCAGTTCTGGGGATAAACTGTATAACTCTAAATGGCATACTTTTAATATGTTATCATAGTTTATTAACTCTAACTCACATCTGATAAGACTCTCCAATGAATTTAACGTAACTTTGTTTATATTACTTTTCTTCTCTCTAAATTTGATTACTTGCACATGTATTTGTCTTAGTTTTAATTTGATTTAACTTGTCAATTGCTAATGCTCATAAATCCAACTTCTTTTATTTACTCAATGTATACATTTTTTTTTTACTAATAATAGATATGTATTATCAACAAAAAGGGATAAATGAGCCTATCTGGATAGAATTAATATTAATAGGTTCTCTTATTGAGGTTGAATAACAGAACTGGATTTAGTAATTAAGACTATGTTGGTGTGTTTGATAATGCAGAAAAGATCTGGTCAGATCCTCTGAGTAGCTTCTAGATCAGTAATTCACAATGCTTTTAGCTCTTAAGATAATGATTCAGGATGTAAGTATATTAAACATAATGCATCTTGATATATACTCTGTGTAGAAAATTTAAGTGTTAATATTCATATATGCAATTCATATCCATATTTTGTCTTTTATGAAATGGTGAGCTCAGGACTATTGCTGCTTATAGTTTCCCTACACATAGCTCCCCTTGTAATTAGTAGATGAGTAGCAAAAATAGCAGCTCTGTGTCTGTGTGTGTGTGTAAGAGTGAGTCTTGCCTGGCTGTATTAACAGCTGCAAAAATGCATTTAGGCAAGAGACAATTATTTAGAAATCAGATCAAGGAAAGGAAAGTAATAATTACACATTACATTCCCTGATATGCTAGTTACTAATACTGTAGAAAGAACAAACTAGGTCTGAGAACAAATGAAAATTTTCTTCTGACTGTGTACCAATAATACATTCTCAGTCAGGATTCGCTAGTACCAAGTAAATACCAAACCTAACATCCAACAAAAGAGAAACCATCTAATAACTTAATACTAGTTTTATTATTTATAAGGAACCAAAGCTTAATAACAAACTAAATGAAACCTTGGACTGTTCAGGAAGAGTAATTTTGCAAATCAAAATTACTGGTAAAAAAAAAGCATCACCAATGCATAAGAAATTCAGGTGAAGGTTCAGAAAATTTTGATCATTTAACTTGGGAAAAATATAATTTTTTGAGGCTTCTATGTGACCAAAGACTAGAGTCACAATAGAGACAGGGATCAAAATTAACAAGAGACAGTGCGACAGATATTGCTTGTTTTGTTGACTGCTTAGCATTGAAATGGTCTTCCTACAGTTGGGCAGTGCGACGCCTTGTGAGGCCTGCCCAACTGAAGTCTTTCCACTAAAACCAAAAGGGCCAGATCCATAGTCTCATAAGCCCTTGGCAGCTCATACACAGTCATGTGACTTAGCCTGAGCTTGAGATCTCTGCTCTACTAGTCAGACCCACCTGCCCTACAGGGTGTCTCTGTACTAACAGTTTACAGATCCTCTGGATCATTGCGGTGGCAGTTAAAATAGCCAGAGTGCAGTGACCACAGTGCCAGCGGCATTGAATTCCAACAACTCAGCAGATCACGTCCAGCAGTCCTGGCACCAGAGGCAATTTTCTAACCAGACCCAGAGCATGAAGTGGTGTTGGCTGTGTTCTTGGCTGCCTGGTCTCCCTTCTGCTCTAATCTTTTTTTTCTCAGCCCAGTTCAGCAGCCTTCCTTTTGGTTCTGGAAGGTACAAGGTATCTTTCCAACAAATCATTTTTCTGTTAAACTAACCAAAGGTGGTTTTACTTGTTTGAAATTAATAACCCTTGCTTGATTACATTAATGGTACCAATGATAACATGATTCTAATCCTCATCTGTAATCCTTATAAATTAAAAAAGATATGCAATGTTTTATATAATCCAGTCAAATATTTTAATATAGAAATCAGAGGTCTTAAAGCACACTTGAATCTACAGACCATTTGTATATCAATACATCAGGTATTAAGAGAAAAGAAAGTGAACTTAATCTAAATAATTTGCAGAATTCCATATTTCTGAATTCTTCAGAATAATACCTTAATAAATAAAGAAAGAAATTGCTGCTCATAAAAGTTCCTCGATTTGGGGAAGGAAAACTCATCATTCATTTTTTTTATTCTTATTCTCAGAATATATAAATACGCATATCAAGAATAAATTAAGCATATAATCTTAATTTAAACGGCATTATGTGCATGTCATTAAGAATACATGAAACAAACTATAAGAGAGAATAAACTGCAGTATTCTCAATCTTTTTTTCTAAACAAATATAAGCGAGGAACCTGACTATTCTTATTAATAACAATGACTGACTAAAAGTAAGACATTTTGTTGAGGTCTACTTGATACAGTTGTTTTGGTATGATTAATATGAATCTTTTTTTTTAACTTGGGAAAGTATTTTTTTTAAGATTTATTTACTTATTTATTTGACAGAGAGAGAGAGAGAAAGAGCAAGCACAAGCAGGGAGGGTGGCAGAGGCTCCCGAGTAGGGAGCCCGACATGGGGCTCGATCCTAGGACCCTGGGATCATGACCCAATCCAAAGGCAGACACTTAACCAACTGAACCACCCAGGCGCCCGGATTAATATGCATCTGTTACAATGTAGAACATTTTATTTTATTTTATTTTATTTTATTTTATTTTAATTTTATTTTATTTTATTTTATTTTTACCCAGTAATGCATGAACAGATATACAAGGCATTAGCTCATTCCATTACCTGGACCTTAGTTCTGGCCCCCTAATCCCTGGTTTCCAACCCAGATAACATGAGCCTTAACATATCTGTGATTCCAAGAAATGGCCATCACTGCTTAGGGTTAGAAAGATTGTATGATTAAGAAAAGGATTGAGGAAGTCTATTTCCATAATACTTAGTAATTTTAAAAGCTTTACATTACTTTTATCTTAATGTTTAGTAAAAATGACCGTGTCAAAATTGCATTGCGACATATATCTTAGCTTATGATTCCAGTAATTGAAGAATGGGAGGCAAGGAAACCTACTAGAGCATATCAACCATTTTAGGAGAAGATATGTTGCGTTATAAAGCTCTTTCTCCATTCAAATCCTTGTGACTAAAGCATTCCAAGAATGGGTAACAACATGAACAATGAAATGGAGCCAGCTCTGAATGTTGTGTACATGTATCTATTTATTTGTTGTATTTCAGTGTCTGAAATGTCAGATGTAAGGAGACTGATCTGAATGGGAGTACTTATATAAATTACATTAGAAAACTTGCTGGTGTACTATAGACTGAATTGTGACCCCTTGAAACTCATATGTTGAAGCCCTAACCACCAATATGGCAGAATTTGGAGATGGGCCTTTGGGATACTATTAGGTTTAGATGATAAAGTCATAAAGCGAGAATCTCATGATGGAACTAATGTATTTTTAAAAAGAAGTGCCAGTGAGTTTGCTGGTTCTCTCTCACCACCATCTGAGTATGCAGCAAGAAGGTGGCCATCTGCAAATTAAGAAGAATGCCCTCGAAGAATCCAACAATGCTGGCACCCTGATCTTGGACTTCTCAGCATCCAGAACTATAAGAAATTAATTTCTGTTATATAAAACACCCAGTTTATGGAATTTTGTTATGGAAGCCTGCAGATACCTTATATGCTAGAATTGTTACTCTACTGTGAAGCTTGTAACAATTCTTTCACTAATTAACCATTCATCATTTTTTTTCATAACACTGATGTATTTGTTTGGAAGCATCTAAAAGGAGAAAACCTCAAGATCCTTGTTTTCAAGAACCTTAGAACTTGAAGAAAAATTACATGTACTTGCAGACAGCTAGAAAGCAATTCTGAAGTTATACAAACAATTATACAAAAGGTATATATTTTTTATATATATATTATATATATATAAATATATATATAAATGCTAAATGCAAAGTGATATAAGAAAAAGCAAGGACTGTGATCAGCATAGCTTCCTGGAAGAAATTTGGCAAAACAGTTACACAACTCTGTGGGGAGATACAGTAACCTTTTTGGACCTCACTTATATTTCAGTTGGTTTCCAGTTCTCAGGGTCTATGAAATCATGATTCTTAGTTTAACTCCAGTAGATTTTCTTAAGAGCAGGCACAAAGTTTACTAGTTAAACATTTGTTCAACAGATTTTACAAGACAAATCTCAGAAGATTTGAGTAAATGAGCCTAGAATTGTATATCTGTTGGCTGACCAGACTGACTAAATAAGTCAGCTCATTTGGAGTCCTCATATTTACACAATTATGTTAATATAAACAGTCTCTTATTAAGTATCATACATATGCCAAGCATCCTACATATTTTGTCACTGACCTTTACTATAGCTACTACTCATTTATAAAATGAGTATAGGTGGATCTAGTCTTTATAGATGAAGAAACTGAGGGTCAGAGAATTTAACATGTGTAGAAGTGCAGAACTGGGATTTAAGGACAAATCTGACTGGCTCCAATGCATGCTATCTTTCCACTTCACTTTCCATTTGTAATAACATAAAGCTCTCTAACATTTAGTGAGAGTTTATTGGGGACTTATTCTAAAAGTTGTGCAAATATTAATTCATTCAATTCTCCAACAACCCATGAGATAGGTACCTTTTATCCTATATAATAGATGAGGATCGAAGAACAGAGAGGTTAAATATCATGTGGGTGATACACAGCTAGCAAGAGGCAGAGCTGGGATACACTGGCACGAATGCTCCCCTATATAATACTATGTAAAAGCTGGCTAGATGTGTACGGTATTAGATGGAGAAAATAACCCATTCTATCACATATCAGTTATTTCTTTTGTTTTTTAAAGATTTTATTTATTTATTTGACAGAGAAAAACAGCGAGAGAGGGAACACAAGCAGGGGGACTGGGAGAGGGAGAAGCAGGCTCCCCGCTGATCAGGGAGCCTGACGCGGAACTCGATCCCAGGACCCTGGGATCATGACCTTAGCTGAAGGCAGACGCTTAATGCCTGAACCACCCAGGCACCCCCATCTCAGTTATTTCTTAACACTTGGGTAAAATGAATAAAAATGGTGCACAGTAAAGCGTCTGACCAAATATTAGGTAAATCGTTTGATCCACCAAGAGTCAAAGCGATTACTTGTGGAGAAACACAAATAGATTTTCTCATCAGGCTAATATTACTGCTGATAAACACATGCAAAGTTTTATTTATAGTTATCACATAGCTCAACAGTTGAATTCAAATTTTAACTGCAATCTCACTATAGCGAGGAGCACTTTTTGGAAATAAGTAACTTTATATGTAGATATTATTGTCCTATATGAGAGCAATCAGAAAATTCCTTCTCCCTCATTTTATTACATGAAAGCCAAGGAAGGTCTTAGAATGTTTTTAGATAAGAATGAAATAAGAAAAGTAGACAATTTTTTATCCTGTCTTTGGATTTTTCTCTTAATTAGTCTACCTGGAGTGAAAAATGGTAGTATGTACCAATAGTGGAAACATGAACTTTCTCTTGCAAAGAAATAAGCAAAAAGAAAGATGCATGGGACTCTAACCCTAGGGAACTTTCCTCTCTATTTAGGACCATAAAACAGAAAGATTACTTCCTTTCCATATCCACATCCAGATGTCAGGATAATGATACTCTCTGTGACTTTTATTAAAAACACCACTGTATTTTTACTTCAATGTCATGGTGGCTAAAAATTTATAGAAGTATGTGGGAATCTAGGTCCAAGCAATCCTTTCATTATCAAGTTACTAAGAAATTCCTGAAGAGATTTTCATTCAATTTTTGCAATTCAAGTAAAGGAATATGTGATTGAAATAATATCAAAGACAGAAGAGAGGAGGAGGAAAGAAGAGGAGAGTGAAGAGGGCAAAGTATTAAAATACTCATGTAAAAATAGTAATTTGGCCAGAAAATCATGCCAATTATTGGAAGCTTAGAAGAGAGGTTTTAGGTCAAAATTTGGCAAAACTTGTCCTTAAACAGTAAAATATGAAATAGGTTTTATGATCCATATGGTCTCTCGCCCAACTATTCAACTCTGCTATTTCAATGAGGGAAAAGTCATAAACATGCAAACAAATGGATGTCACTATGTTCCAGTAAAACTTTACTTACAAAAACAGATGGAGGGCTGATTTGGTCCTCAGGCTTTGCTTTAAATTAGAATGTTGATTATATCCCGTACTTTCTGATAGAACTTTCCACTTTGAAGGAAATGTTCTATACCTGTCTAAATTGGTAACCACCAGTCACAAATGGCTATTGAACACTTGAGATGTGCCTGGTGAGAGTGAAGAAAATCAAATTAAGTTTAATTTTAATTATTTTATATTTACATAGTCAGATAACTAGTTGCTACATCTTGGACTCCAAAGTACATTTCTTTTCTTTTTTTTTTTTATTGTTATGTTAATCCCCATACATTACATCATTAGTTTTAGATATAGTGTTCCATGATTCATTGTTTGTGCATATTTCTTTTTTTTTTTTTTTTTAATCTAAAGTACAACTTCAGGATTTCCTTTTATTGTTAATAAAACAAAGAAAAATTTTATATGTTAAAAATTTTCAAACTGCAAAATTTGAAAAGGTGGGAAAACTTTACACTATAATTATAGAAATATTAAATTTAAAATACTATTTAACCTCAAAGAAAGACTATTTCACCTCATGTTTATAATATACATATACATAAATATAAATATACAACATATACCTGAATTTAAACATATCAAAGGCTCCCTTGCCTCAAGAAAAATTATGAGAAACTATGCAGATATGAGAAAAATATGGATAAAATGAAATATATTTGATTTGCTCCTTCTATATATTTTGTTCTGATTAATGAGTAGTCAAATGAGATTGATTTTATTCTATACAGAAGTTTTAGAAATGTATGTGGTATCCATTATATTATGAAGCATTTATCTAAAAGGATGATACTGTTATTGGATGAGAAGAACCTGAGCTTTGTAATTAAAAATCTTGAGTTCAAGACCCAACTTAATCACTTGCTAATTGAATAACATTTTCAAAATATTTCATTTCTTGAAGTCACAGTTTTTCAGTTTTCTTGGTGGTAAAACTGGGATAAAAATATCACCTACTATAACAAGTTGTGGTGGGTTTTGTGGAATTTAAATACTCTATGCCCATTACATTTACCATAAATGGTACAAAGGTATCTGCTTTTATTACTCTCAGTAAGAGAAAGGTTAAATATGTAGTCCATATGTACTCTGCCTGAAAATGTCTGAAATTAGTCATCCTCACCTATGTCTCCCACCAATGACCTAATTCTGCAATTAGCAATCTCAGCATTTGCTTCTGAAGAGACAGTTATTGTATCAAATAAATCGGGAGAAAATGCTTCTTCAGTCAGAAGAAATTTTTAAATCTCTTACAGTAAAATCCCTTCACCAAGGGATAGATTGAAAGAGGGAGGAGGAACTTAAAAGAGATAAACAGAAAATCAACTGCAGCCCAAGCAGATTGGTTAGGGAATGGGTATAAAATAATGAAATGAAACAAAACAAAACAAAACAAAATAAAATAATTCTGCTTTACATTCATAATCTCATCTTCCAAGAGAGAAGTCAATGTTGCTGTGAGTGGAAGGTTTCTGTCCCACTTCATGACTTAGTCACTTCCCAAAGTCCCCACCTCCTAATAACATCACCTTGGGCATTAGGTTTTTAACATATGAAATGGGGGCAGAGGACCACACACATTCAGACCATAGCATTGTTCAAATAAGTACTTTTATTCCTGCCTAATTTATTCTGAGGAATTTGTACATCAGGTTATTTCACAACTAGATCTAAATGCTGTGAATGTAATTTCTTGCTAATTGGAAGTTATTAAATCCCATTGCAATCAAGAAATGCAGCTATCTTGTAGAAACCTTCAGAATGGTATTACTCTTCTATTGACACAAATGGGTATAATCAGTGAGTACACAATCTGGAATATACATATATATACCTTGTCCTTCATTGCAGTGAAAATAATGTGTAGCAAGATGGTTTACTACCCATATTGAGTGTCAAAGCTCTTTCCTTACAAAGAACTGAAACCCACACAGAACAATAACAGAAAGGTATTAAAAGGTAAAACCTTGAAGTCAAACTTTAGGAAGTAAAGTCATGTCTTATGCAGAATGTATGGGAAACAACACTTTTCCTCATTCTCTCTTTTGGGTTATACAGATTTTTAATTTCTGTTGCTTTCAACCTGTTAATACTATTTACTCATCAACAGTATAGTTTTCCTATTTAATTCAGTTTCTCATCCCCATAATTCAGCTTGGCCCTGGTTTTCTTCTGTCAGCGTACCAAACTATGTTCAGGACCATTCAACTTCAGAGTCCACCACCAAATTTTTTAAAATTCTTGACAAAGAAACAGATTATTCCTTTCACCTGTAATTGAATGAGTTTCTTTGAGTCAGGTGCTCACTCAGGCCCAATCAGCTTTGGCCAGGAAATAGTGTATGTGATACAAGTCTAACCACCCAGACTTTTAGTAAAGGGTGATCTGGGTAAGCATGAAAATCATGCATGCTACCTATGGGCATGGAATCCTTGTTCATCAACAACTGAACAATTTCTGGAAGATGAATGGCTATATATATCAGGCTTATATGAATGAGTCTGTAGTGTGAGGGACTTATATCCAGTTAAAATACAATTCTAGAGATGTAATTTCTATAATAGATTTTGAATAAAATAAAAATGACAAAAATTCAATGTAAAAATCAGAATAACAGTCTTGTAAATGTTTTTTGTGGGACACCTAGGTGGCTCAGTTGGTTAAGTGGCTGCCTTTGGCTTAGGTCGGGATCCTAGGGTTCTGGGATCAAGTCCAGCATCGGGCTCTCTGCTTAGCGGGGAGCCTGCTTTTCCCTCTCCCTCTGCCTGCCACTCCACCTGCTTGTGCTCTCTCTCTCTTTCTGCCAAATAAATAAATAAAATCTTTAAAAAAAAACTTGAGGGCGCCTGGGTGGCTCAGTTGGTTACGCGACTGCGTTCGGCTCAGGTCATGATCCTGGAGTCCTGGGATCGAGTCCCACATCGGGCTCCCTGCTCAGCAGGAGGTCTGCTTCTCCCTCTGACCCTCTTCCCTCTTGTGCTGTCTCTCATTCTCTCTCTCTCAAATAAATAAAATCTTTAAAATAAATAAATAAATAAATAAAAAACTTGAAAGTTCATAGGTAAATAACTTAAAAAATAATTGGAAGCTAGTACTCAGGTGACTTTCTTTTTTTTCTTTTCAAAAGGTGTAGTTTTTTTTTATGTTATGTTAATCACCATACATTACATCATTAGTTTTTTTTTTAATTTTTTTATTGTTGTTAATCCCCATACATTACATTATTAGTTTTACATGTAGTGTTCCATGATTCATTGTTTGTGCATAACACCCAGTGCTCCATGCAGAACGTGCCCTCTTTAATACCCATCACCAGGCTAACCCATCCTCCCAAGCCCCCTCCCCTCTAGAACCCTCAGTTTGTTTTTCAGAGTCCATCGTCTCTCAAGGTTCATCTCCCCCTCCGATTTCCCCGCCTTCATTCTTCCCCTCCTGCTATCTTCTTCTTCTTTTTTTTTTAACATATAATGTATTACTTGCTTCAGAGGTACAGATCTATGATTCAACAGTCTTGCACAATTCACAGTGCTGACCATAGCACATACACTCCCCAATATCTATCACCCAGCCACCCCATCCCTCCCACCCCCCACCACTCCAGCATCCTCAGTTTGTTTCCTGA
>NW_022589707.1:73933196-74120643 GCF_004348235.1 Phoca vitulina
TCAGGAAACAAACTGAGGATGCTGGAGTGGTGGGGGGTGGGAGGGATAAGGTGGCTGGGTGATAGACATTGGGGAGTGTATGTGCTATGGTGAGCACTGTGAATTGTGCAAGACTGTTGAATCACAGACCTGTACCTCTGAAACAAATAATACATTATATATAAAAAAAAAAAAAAAAGAAGATAGCAGGAGGGGAAGAATGAAGGGGGGGAAATCGGAGGGAGAGATGAACCATGAGAGACGATGGACTCTGAAAAACAAACTGAGGGTTCTAGAGGGGAGGGGGTGGGGGATGGGTTAGTCTGGTGATGGGTATTAAAGAGGGCACGTTCTGCATGGAGCACTGGGTGCTATATGCAAACAATGAATCATGAAACACTACCTCAAAAACTAATGATGTAATATATGGTGATTAACATAACATAATAATAAAAAAATAAAATAAAATAAAGGGTTTAAACTACAAACTTAACCACACTGTAGGTCTAGTAATAACTTTAATAATGGTTAATAAGCTTGCATGTTTCTTTGAGCCTAAATTTGATGTTTAGCAGCAGCTATTTTATTACTAGTACCATTTTATTGCTTTTTTACCCCTCATTGTAGGACTAAGTATAAAAACCTTCAGTATTGTATTTTGATGTTAACAGGCTACTAAATTTGTTTCCCATATAATCTTACTATGCTTGGTGTTTGCTGGGAAAATCATAGTAATTTGTTCTTAACAAGTCATAAAATTTATGTTCTCCATGGCTAATTTGAAGAATGTTAAATAATTTAAGTCTTATCCAGAAACCTAATTAAAATTAACACTTCAAATTATTTTTTTGTTTTTGTTAAATGTACTAAATCATTTTCTGGAAATGTGTTCCTATTGACTCTCAGTGATTTATTTGGTACAAACCCTGAGCTAAAGCTTAATATCTACATGCAGTAAATCACATAGGAAATGACACAAAACTATTTTGAAGTGACTAATCTCATTTTCTAGGTACCACCAAAATACAAAACAAGAAAAATTACACAAATAACTCTCAGACTAAACTTCCTACGTTTACATCACTTTAACAGGGATATACATCATATTTGAACTGAAAGTGTTATTAACAGAGATGAAGC
Organism: Phoca vitulina; assembly: GCF_004348235.1. Lineage (NCBI taxonomy): Eukaryota > Metazoa > Chordata > Mammalia > Carnivora > Phocidae > Phoca > Phoca vitulina. The sequence goes on from NW_022589707.1 coordinate 73,934,316, forward strand.
AAACCAGAAACAGTTTGGTAACCCATTCTCATGATGTGGTGTGGTATGTGTTTATACTGGTTTTTATGTTAAAAGATAATGCTCAATCTTGAATCAAACAATGTTAAAATATTTTCTCTTTTAATTTTCTTAGCTATAGTCACCCTTTATCTTCAATAAAATGTTGTATTATTTTAAATTGTAAGTCCCTTACATCAAAATTGAAAATCAGTAGATACTAGCATAGCACCACAAATACATTTATGGTATTATACTTGTGAATTCATAAAACACTTAACGATCATGTGTAACTTTCAAATTAATGATTAGTTCCACTTTATAAAAGGGCCTCTTAGAAAAGAGGAAAAGCAACTGTGTAGTTTTAACTTGATGGTCATCCAAGTGCTAAGATTACTCATATTTTTATTTTGCATTTAACACTCAATACCCTATCAATAAGCAAATTAATGTGTTTTTTCTAATACATTGTCACTGAGGACATGGGATTGAGAACTTCACTTTAAACAAATTAACTCTAAATCCCTATAATTGATGTTCTCTATTTTTACTTTATCAGGATTTTGTTTTTCTCACTTCTACCTCCATTCTAATGGGACAAGAACAACAGATGACGGATCACCAGCATGATATTTCACTTAATCTTTGGGAAGATGAAGAGAATGCTGATGTGGTAAGAATGGGCAGTGGAATATTTACCAATATGAGTTTTCAGTATAATAATTAAAGCATTTATTTAGATGGAAAGTTAGATAACTCACAGAATCTGAGGAGTTATTATACTACACAACCATTGTAAAATTTAAAAAGGGAGTTGAATCAATAACATTTTGGCTTTGCTCTTATTTTCTCCTCAATATGTAAGTATATGGCATCTTTAAAACATGGTTTCTACACTCTAATTTTAAAACTAATATGAACCTGATACGTATAGCCAGGAAAAATCATGAAAGACTTTGAAACAGGCAAAAATGATTAGTGGATGTCCTGACTAACTTACCACTCTAGGTTGTCTCCATTAATTCATATCATTGCACATTATTATCTTCCACATGCTAATTAATTCTTTCTAGTTAAGGGACCATTGATTTCCCTTCCTTCTTATGAAAAAAAGCCAATTTTGCATCTACTTAGAAATTCATTTTGGCATTCCTGATTTACCTATGTAAGTGGGGTACTTTGAAGTCTCCTTTGAACCAGTCATAGCGTCTTAATGTATCCCTTATCAATTAATAAGTAAAATATTTGGCACATGCATGTTCATTTAATATTTGTTGAGAATGATGATTTTATCTTTTAAAAATATCTTTTAGAGGATCCAAATGTAGTATTTACAGATGTAGCCAACATCACCTTTATGAATTTTCTTGAAAATGCCAAATGGGGATAATACTTAGTATATATAGCACAATTTCTTAAAAGTCTATTTTCTCTTTCTTACATGCGCGTGCACAGACACACACACACACACACACACACCCCAAACACACACTGGGAAAGAGGGAAACAACTGCCATCACCTCCCAATTAATTCTTCATCCACTCTCCAAATTCTCCTATCCCCACACATTATTTATTGTCTCAGTCGTCTTTCCCTCTCCTTTTAGGTTATATCTGCACTTTACTATATATTTTGGACATTAGTTCTCTGTTTTTCACTCTACTATACCTCACTTTTTACCACAGTTTTCCACAACAAAATTCCTCCTCTTAATCTAGTACACAATTCTGTGTTGAAATCAGAGGTGTGAAGCTGTGTCTATCCATGCACTATTCTATACTTTTCTGTCATATAAATGACAAAAAAGCATCGGAAAATGCATAGAATATGAAAGTAGTTGCAGTTTATGTTATGGTTGAAAAGGGCTGGGGCACTCTAGGAGTGGAGAACAAAGGGGCTTTTCACAGGAATTTAAAATCCAATGAGATACATACAAGTCCTGCATTCTCAAAATCTTTTTAATCACATTAAGATTTTTGGAACAACATTTATAAGAAAATGGAGTTAGTTTTGGTGAATCTCTGCATCCTTTGCAAATTCTATTTTATTCTACTTAGGTTGGATATATAATAGCAAAATAAAGTATCACTTTCTTTTTTTGTTTTCTGGAAATCCACTATCTTACATTCCTACTGCTTTTTTAATTATGCCTAAATTACTCAAGTCTCTCTAAAATTAGAAATATGTTATTTTCATAAATAAAGTTTTTAAAGTCCCATGTGCTCTATTTTGAATATACTCTGTCAGTCAATCCTCCTCCACAGAAAGTACATGTGGAGTCCAATCAATACTTTTATTCTGAAAATATTTCATCATGCAGACACATTTAACTGATTGTCCAGATATTTCTTCTGCTGCAAACCTTCCCCGTCCTCCCTCCCCCTTCCCCATGGTCTATTAGGCAATGTCTAGACAAGAAGGTCATTTTGTTCAGTTAGCTCTGGATGTTTGGGATACAAAATAATAATCTTCACAGGAGGAAAGAAAGTTTAATATCTGAAGGAAAAGTCTCCAGTGAAGCTAAGCTAATCCTATTTGATAGCTGGTTTCTAGCATTAATTTCCTATACTTGATGTTGCTTCTCTTTATATAAATGTGTCTACCGGTGTATGTTTTAGTGATCTTCACATAGCCAAAAACTCTATTTAATAGCTAGTCATCAAACAGAAACATAAATCTTTCTTTAGTGTATGTGCCTGTGTATGTGCCCATGTGCATCTGTATGTCAGCAGTGGGGGTAGAGGAAAGAGAACAGAGCAGACTTGTGTGGCAGGAAACAGACTAGTATAAATATGCATTGCTGTGTGGTTAACATAGTTTACGTGAATGAGAACAAAATAACTGCGACATTTGCTTCTAAGGTCTCTGAAATCACAGGGGTCTGGAAATACAGAATGGTGCAAAGCATGCTACAATGAGACAGTCAAAATTTAGATTTGTTTTCCTTACAAAACTTAAAAGGCCCTTGCTCTAATAATCAAAATTGCATCTGAAAAACATCGGGCACTTAAGAAAAGTGTAATTTATGTTGTTGATGGTCTTTCCCTTTTACTGTTGCTCCTCATTCTACTGTAGCTCTAGATCACTCTCAGGATGGGAAAAGCAATATCTTATTGTGTGGGTGACCCCTCCTTCACAACATCTATGGAGTCCTTTACACAGAGCAGATGCTCAATCCATGTTGTCACATAGTGATGTTCTAAATTCATCCTCATCTTCTTCCACATCCCCTCTTTTTAGTTTGACTCTTTTGTCATCCAAAGAAATGAACTTCCCAGATATATACTGTAAGGCCCAGTAGCCACACTTGCCAAATTATTTGGCATATGTCACACATAGTTGCTAGAGATATATACCTCTGCTAAACTTGGGTGTATTACTGACTTACTGGAGCATGGTTCTTTCTCATTGACATGGAGAGGAAATCAGAAATTGAAGGAATGAATTAAGATACTACTATATTCAGGGGCACCTGGGTGGCTCAGTCCTTAAGCATCTGCCTTCGGCTCAGATCATGATCCCGGAGTCCTGGGATTGAGCCCCACATTGGGCTCCCTGCTCCATGGGAAGCCTGCTTCTCCCTCTCCCTCTCCCCCTGCTTGTGTTCCCTCTCGCTGTGTCTCTGTCAAATAAATAAAATCTTAAAAAAAAAAAAAAAAAAGATACTACATTCACATGAAAAAGAAATCAAGTTATAATTTACAAGTAAAATAAGAAAAGTTATTTGATCTGCTTTTTATTACATGTAAAATTTTTTTTAAACAATCTCAGGTTGTCCTAAAATTAATCCAGAAAATATGTTAGAAACTAGTCAGATATTCATGATATACACCAATACTGTTAATTTATGATAGTCCTATTTCTGCTTAAGGTTGTTCCTATATAAGCAAATTTTAAAAGTTAATAATACATTTCTTTTAGTAAAACAGGCACAGGGTGAACTCACTTCAACAATTGCTCATTTTAGACTTTTCATCAATTAAAAATGTCACATTTGATTATAAAAATTATGGCTTTTTTTAATTAAAAAAAAAACTTCCCCCAAGTCCCTTGAGACTAAAATAAGAGCAAATTGAACACATAGATTTTTATATTTACTCTAACATTTGTGTTGAAAAAAACCACAGGCACCTGGGTGGCTCAGTTGGTTAAGCGACTGCCTTCGGCTCAGGTCATGATCCTGGAGTCCCTGGATCGAGTCCCACATCGGGCTCCCTGCTCGTCAGGGAGTCTGCTTCTCCCTCTGACCCTCCCCCCTCTTATGTGCTCTCTCATTCTCTCTCTCTCAAATAAATAAATAAAATCTTAAAAAAAAAAAAAAACACTGAAACCACAAAATGTATGCTTAATAATCTGGGAGAAAAACTGCATTAATTCCAAATGAGAGATGTAAAAACCTGAACTATGACATGAGGGAAATAAATAGCAACAAATAAAAAGATTATAAAAGAAATATAAATTTGGAAAAATTAAATTTAAAAAGAGGCCAAAAATAGGATATTAAGGAGGGGTATAAAACCATTATACACAAATAAGTGGAGATACAACAAGATACTAGAAATTTAAGGTCAGAAGTCTGTATGTAAAGTGTAGAGAAAGGAAACCTTTATGCATTGTTGGTGGGAATGTAAATTGCTGCAGTCACTATGGAAAACAGTATGGAGTTCCTCCAAAAATTAAAAGGAGAACTACTATATGATCCAGCAATTCCACTTTCTGGGTAAATATCCAAAGAAAATGAAATCACCATCTCAAAGAGATATGTATACTCCCATGTTAATTACAGCATTATTTACAATAGTCAAGACATTGAAACAACCTTAAACGTCCATTGACAGATAAATGGATAAAGAAAATGCGGTATATACATATATACAAAGGAATATTATTCAGCCATGAGAAAAAAGGACGTGTTGCCATTTACAACAACAAGGATGAAACTTGAGGGCATTATGCTAACTGAAATAAGTCACAGAATGACAAATACTTTATGGCCTCACTTATATGTGGAATCTAAAAAACCTGAACTCATAAAAACAGAGATTGGTGGTTGCCAAGGGTGGCAGTGAGGGGAATGGATGAAGGTGGCCACAGGGTACAAATTTTCAATTATAAGATGAATAAATTCTGGGGACCTAATGTACAACTTGGTGACTGTAATCAACAATACTGGATTATACATTTGAAAGTTATTAAGAGAGTACTAGTTCTTCAAAATTCTCATTACAAAAAAAAAAAAAGGTAACCATGAGGTGAGGAATGTGTTAACTAACCTTATTATGGTAATCATTTTGGAATATACATGTATGTTAAATCATCTAAACCTAGCTCTGAGAAAAAAGAAAAAAGAAAAAAGAAGCACTTTTAAGTTTCTCCTCCTTGTTCTCTTCTCCTCTTCCTCTTTGTTCTTCTTGCCATTCTACCACTCTATACTGTGCTATCACTAGTATGTTTTTTAAGGCATTATTCCGAGTTTAAATGGCAAGTACGTGAGGTGATAGATACGTTAATTAGCTTGATTATGGTAATCATTTCACAAAGTATATGTATATTAAAACATCATATTGTACACCCTACATATTTACAGTTTTTGTCATTTATACAATAGAGCCAGAAAAAAATAAAAAATAAAAACACACAAACAAAAAAGCTAATAATGCAGGCAGTACTTAAGAATTTGACAGAAAACAGATGTCTTGAATTTGAATCAGTTCATAGCAAGGTTAGCCTTGCATTCAGAGGTAAATTTTCAGGTTTCTTGCAAATTTGGAATAAAACTAAACTTTGCCTTGTTCTAAGCATGAATATATATTGCAGGATATATTATGTTTTAAAGGATATTTGCAATAGTTATATCCAATAAGGGGTTAATACCCAAAATATATAAAGAACTCACACAACACCAGAAAAAAAAATCCAATTAAAAAAATGGGTAGAGGACCTGAGTAGACATTTTTTCAAAGAAGACATACAGATGGTCAAGACATATGAAAAGATGCTCAACATCACTAATCATCAGGCAAATGCAAACCAAAACCACAGTGAGCTATCAGCTTACATCTGTCAGAATGGCTAAAATTAAAAAAAAAAAAAAAAGTGTTGGCAGGTGTTGGTAAGGTTGTGGAGAAAAAGGAACCCTCATAAAATGTTAGTAGGAATGTAAATGATACAGCCACTATAGAAAACAGTATGGAGGTTCCTCAAAAAATTAAAAATAGAAATACCATATGACCTAATAATTCCACTACTGAATATCTGCCTAAAGAAAACAAAAACACTAATTCAAAAAGATATATGCTATCACTATGTTTATTGCAGCCTTATTTACAAAAGTCAAGATATGGAAGCAACCTAAATGTCCATTAATAAATGACTGATTAAGAAAGATGTGGTACACACACACACATACACACACACTGACACACACACAGGAATATTATGCAGCCATAAAAGGATGAGATTGCATCATTTGTGACACCATGGATGGCCCTAGAGTATATTAAATGAAATAAGTCAGACTGAGAAAGACAAATACCATGTGATTTCACTCACATATGGAGTCTAAAAAACAAAACAAATGAATAAACAAACAAAAAGCAGAATCAGACCTGTAAATACAGAGAACAAACCGATGTTGCCAGAGGGTAGGAAGGTGAGGGGAATGGGCAAAATGGGTGAAGGGGAGTGAGAGATACAGCCTTCCAGTTATGGAATGAATAAATCACTAGAGTAAAAGGCACAACACAGGGAATATAGCCAAGGATATTGTAATAGCATTGTACGTAATAGCATTGTACAGATGGTAGCTATACTTGTGGTGAGCATAATAGCAGAGGTATAGAGAAGCTGAATCATTATGTTGTACACCTGAAACTAATAGAACATGTGTGTCAACTACAGTCACATTTTAAAAATTAAAATAAAAAAAGAAAAGGAAAGTCATAATGCAATGGGTGTACCCAGCCCTTTGTCATAAAAAAAATTTAATTTAAAAATAAGTAAATAAAAGCATATGAGATGACAAATATTATACCTAAAATATCTGTTTAAAAAATAAACTACAACTAAGCAGAATTGACAATTTAGAAATTTAAGAATATCTTAAAAGTAGGAAGACTGTATACTATATGTATTTAATCTTACTATTTATATACAATTTTATCTGATGCCTACAGCCAGAGATGAACTTTTTTGAACTCTAACCTACTAAAGATAATATCACAAAGAAATAATAACAATATTTATTCTTAGATTTTGGGGAAATTAAAAATCAATGTTCCACAGTATTCCTGTTTTTTATTATATACAATATTCACCACAGGGGTAGTTATTGGGTACAGACTGTTAATGTGTTTATGATATAATAATTAGTTGATTTACTGAAGATTTCATGCATGTTATTCTGGGGACTGTGTTTTCAAAAATTTTTATAAATTTATCTAAACTTTTTTTTTCAAATAATTTGGAATTACAAAATGCTTTCTTGTCAATGATAATTTATATTTAAACATAACTAGGATAGTCATCCTTCTTTTTTCAGTAGGTAAATATATCACAGTAGAAACTTCCCATACTTGTCTTTCTGGGGATTCTAATCAGTGTTTACAAAAGAACACCTAGGAAAAGGAACAGTAGATCATTCCTAGAGTATTCCAAGAGAAAAACATGTCCTGTTCAGAAATTTCCCCATTATGCGACAGCTAAAATGAAAAATGTTAATATTGTAACCCTCAAAGAGATAATTATATTTTAAAAAACTAAAATTGTTAGTGATTATATAATGACCTGACTATAGTTAGCATTTTAAAAATCTGTACATATTTTGAAAATATAACTTGGGATAAAACATACATACTCTGTAGAAAAATTTACCTTCTCTTTTTACCTATGAATAAAATGCAATGGTCCAATCCTTTACATGGAATTTATAAATGTGGTCAACACACACATATAGCCCTGAGAGTTTAATTTTCTTATACAGCAACAAAAGAACTGTCTTCCCCAAATCAATAACCCCGCCTAGGAAAGAAGGTTCATTGTTATCACTAGTTAGCAGAAATGGTTATCTGAATATAGAAAATTTTCCCTCCTTATATGACTTGATTCTTCTTTGAATAAAATTGGAGTAGTACTACAGTAGCTGCCTTCTATATCAAACCACACTTCAAAATATTCCCATGTGATACAAGTGTAATTTTGTTAAATAATATTTAAGTAACAACTCAACCTAGATATTGATTTACCTAGACCCTTGAGTATTCATTCAATGTAAATCTTCTGTTAAATCCTAAAACTTATACAATGTGAGTCAAATTCCCAAAGAGCCAAACATTACATGCTAAACAAAATGAGGTCACTGCTTGTTATTCATAAACCTTGGGGATAGATGCAAAAGTAGTTACTGCTATTAATGAACATTTTATGTAGAAATAGGAAGGCTGAGCATCTGGTGTTTACATCTCTTAGTAAACATTTTACGGGCTTTTATTAATTTAAATCATTTCCCCAGGTTTATCAAGTCATTTTTACTGTACTTGTATTTCCATTAAAACAAAACAGGAAACCAAGAAATAATCTTTAAAAAACATAAAAGCAGTATGATTCAATGAAATGCAAGTTGTTATTAGTGTACTCTAAATACATATGTATATACAACTTGAAGATTGGTAATATTTACACAGTGGCTCCAAATTTTCTCTGAGAAACAAGCTCAGGGACAGCTATTTGGTTGGAAAGGGAGTTAGCCTTGAGGATTCATTAGAATAGCAAGTATACCACTTTTTATGATGTTTTGGGGGTGCTTTAGGTAAAGGAAAAGGCTGATGGAAATTATGGAAGAGCTAAAATATCTTCCCCTTCAAAAGTAAATAAAGTGGTCAGATCTAAATTTTAAAAAATAAATTAATAATAAAAATAAATTAAAAAGGCCCTAAGCTAGGGCCCAGGTCCCCTATGGTTGCAGGGCCCAGGCTCCGGCTGAGAGGAGGAGCCTGTACTTCATCCAGAGACCTCGGTGGGTCCCCACACCCCTAGGCTGGAGGCCGGCCCCACAAGGTGTGCAAGTGAGCCTACTAACCCGGAGCCCTTCAAAGAAGCGGTCGGCGAATGGTTGCTGATAGAGCACCTAGTCCAGAATCCCAGTCAGGTTCTGGAAACTATTAGGTGGTAGTTAGTAACTGGACACCTCAAAGACCAAGCAGAGGACTGGGAGCAATGATAAATTCAAGGGGAGGACTCCTGAGGACAACAAAGAGACGAGGCACAAAGAAAGGAAAGGCCATGAGTACCGCCAGCGGCTGCCTACCTTGTTCCTGGTTGCCATCGTGGTGAGCCTGCTGAACCCATTAAGCACCGGCGGGGACATTTCCTGGGCCGCCTGTGTCCTCGAGATGTCCGCCAAGAGCGGGTGCAGCGCGCGCGGGTGGTGGAAGTCTACCCGCACCCCGGCGCCCACCGTGGTGTTCCAGGGCCTGGATGCACTGAATGCGGGCTGCAGACACCAACAAATCTGAAGAGAAGCTTCCAGACAGGGACTGAAGATAAACTGAATACGGAAGGAAGGCAAGGCCAGGATCCCAGTTTCTGAAAGCCTCTGGACTTCTTTGGAAATACGCTCCCCGTCTCCAGGAGGACAGCAGTGGGCTTGGCTGTGTAATCTGCCATCTGACTGGAATGACGGGAAGGGAAGGGGGAGTCGGTGCTTTTAATCGGCTCTAAAGGTCTTCTTTCACGATTGTGGGCAGCGAGATGTGGCAAGGAGTCAGCTTCAAAGACACAGCAGGAATGCATGAAGCCAAGCTAGAAGTCAGAGGCTGTGGACTATCTGATGAGGCTCTAGTGCTCCCTGGAGTTGGGCGCCAATGTTCAGAAAGGCGGGCTGTCGGTCGCCACCCCTCCGCCTCGGCTGCGGGAAGACGCGGCGGGCCCCGGCGGTAGCTGCCCGTGGTCAATCCAGGCCTCGACAACGCCGGTCTGTGGAGCCCCTTCAAGGAAACTCACTCGGGGACCCTGGCATCCTGTTCACTGACAAGATCCACGTTCTGGACAGTAAGTGTCCCACCAACATGTCCGGCTTCTAGAACCATGAGGAGAAGCGGACTCCCAACCGGCTTCTGGTAGAAATGGATGGAATGGGCACCACCATCCTGTCGTACACCAACCGAGCTGACATGCTGGTTGGCCGCCCTGTGGAGGCCACGCTGAGTCCCCTGTCTTTATCGACTTCCCCACCTGCGGGAAAGTCAGAAGATTTTCTAGCAGCAGCACCTGAAAAGGCTGAAGCGGACCCAGGCTGGCAGCTTTCACCCTCAGAGTCCGTCAGCGCTCATTCAGGGGTGCTGACCTCTCCAGTGCCGCAGCGCTGCGTGGGAAGGCTGCGTGTACGTCCGCACGTTTATTTTCGAGTACCACGTGCAGTGCGTCGGTGCCAGGACCGCGCCAGGACCCAGGGCCTCTCAAAGGAAGAGCAGAGGTGGCTACGTTTCAGGAGTGAGGTCTTGCTCTAGGAAGATCTGGGTGGCTGTGGCTGGAACACACCGAGGTAGTGATGAAGGTCCGTGCCTCAGACAAACGCATCCTGGGCTTTGCTCTGATGCTGAGGGAGACCTGCATCCCGTCACCTGCAGCTGTTTGAGTGAATGTGCATGGCCCCGGGTGGCGCCCGTCTGGGACCAACTCCTTCAACTATGTCACTTTAACATGCAAGACGACTTAAGGAAAGTCACCCGCATCACCTACTCTGTGGAGATGCAGTTTGTTGTGACACAGAGCGTGCAGTCATCTCCTTCCCTGAGGCACTAGGGGCCTCAGCGGTATCGATGCCCTTTTAGCCAGTGCCTCCAGCAGATGCTAGCCCACGAAGCAAAACAGCTGGTGCCTAAGCCCACAGGCACACGGAGAACGTGGTCTAGGATAACGTGGACAACAAGCTGCAGGTGCGTGGACAACGCGCGGCTGGAAAAGGAAGTGATTAACTCTGAGCACGGAGAAGCCCTCAAGGCCCGCCTCCTCACCAGCCGAAGACAATGGCGCCTCAGGGGTGGAGCGACTGGAGCAGGGAGAAGAGAGATAAAGGGGAGCAGGAGGCGTCTCATCCGACCCCTTCGAGGGGAAGAGATTGAGGAGGAAGAGTCATCTGGGCCCAAATAATTGGGGCCAAATCCTTGATTGTGCCTGTGGGGATGCGGTGTTTCTGCTGGATCCAGTAAGTGAACTTCTTACTTAGCTGTTTCCCAGTTTCTTTTCACTTGAGATTTTTACCTCCGTTTTTAGCCCTTACTGGTCTCTGCTGAAGGGCTTCTGAGATTTTTTTATTGATTTTCCTATCCATGATTAGTAAAGATCTTTGCAGAGACGAAAAACAATACAAAACATGGCTTTAAAATTGTTTGCTATGGTCCTTCTTACCCATTTAGATTTCTCGCACGTCTCTTGGCAAAATGTGTTGAGGTGCCATCTTCCTCCAGAGAATATATTCATATCGAACTGAATTCCTCAGAGTGTCATGTTTTCCCTTACATAGAAATCTTCCAGAACTCTCTTGGTCTAGACACTAATTACAATCCATCGCTGTATCTCTGCCATGTTTTACATAGCTAATAGATTCATACTTAAGGATCCAATTTGGATATTAATATCTCGTATAAGCTCACTAGGTTATGTACTCCTCCCCTAAATAAATGCATGTGCTTCTTTTCACTTCTCACATTATATTGAAACAACTTGTATAGTGATAATTCCCCACTGGATTATGAGCTTCTGGAGGAGAGGTGCCATGTATTTTAAGCCCTTTAATAAGCAGACTGAATCAAGTGAGGGTACAGATAAAAAATGGCATGCTCTCTCTCTTCTTATGTTTCCTCCAAACTAGTGCCTTAAAACATTCAGTTACTCCCTTCCCAGCCTTGGATGGAATCTTTGGCTATACAGTTGTTAAAAACAAGTCTCATTTTAGTAATTGACTCCTTTTGGTATTAAAAAGTCCAGTCCAGTTTAATTTAAAACTTAAATCTCACATACAATGCAAAGCTTTTCCCATGTGAGAAGCTTTCTCATAGCAATGCAGCTATGACCTCACTTGGCTTGGACACTGGTAGTGGGAGGGCAAACATGGTCTGTTTTTTCTGTCTTCTCTCCTCACCACTTGCTCCAGTGTATTTTGAGAAAAGATGGGGAAATACCTTTTGTGATTGGTTTTGTTATTATCTGAGCACTTTGCATGTCATGTCCTAAATGCTAATTCTTTCACTGATTATATTAATGGGTTCTTCTAAGGCTCCTGTGGATACCCCATATTTCATGGTTCTATTCAGTTTCCCACCTTCTAGAAGTACATTCCATAGAGTTCCATTACTGTAGTTCTTTTCCCCCGACAGAACACTCTCTTGCATAGGATGCTGTCAAGATGGTGTGAGCCTGGCCATTTGTTCTGCATTTTCACTAGGTCAACAGGTAAATCCTACATCCTTGCCAGGTGTCATTTGTAGAATTCAGGGTGCTTGCACTGCATGGCTTTCTCCTTACCCTGCCCTGTGGACCCAGATGATAAAATCACACCAGATTCTTTCTTCATAAATATTCCCCAAATTATGGAGATGCATGTCAAGCTTGCTCGAGAATGATCTAAATGTGTTCTAGCCTAGTATGCCCAGAGGTGGCCTAATGAGTTTCTGCTATTTAGAAAGCATCCAGAGGTGGAGTGAGTAGCATGATATCCTTCTGGAGCTCTCCTCATTTCGATTGAGGTGACAGCTGGAGGAAGAAAGGGAAATTTCATAGCTCTTTGACTAACTTGATTACTCACTACCTCAATAAGTCACTCATTCAAGTTTGTAGCATCCTCTTATATATTGTGGACATGGGTGAACTGTCACTACTTTAGTAAGTTGAACTTGGTTGTAACTAGAATGTGTATAATGTGAAGGGTCTTATTTCCTATTATTTTCAGTTTTGAGACATAAGTCACATTCCAAGGTATCAAAAAATATCCCATTTAAAGCCAGAAAGTCAGCATGGCAAAATGGTTAATATAGACTCTTGTACCACACCAACTGGGATCAAAGTCCAGCTCCATCGTCACTAGCCATGTGACCTTGGTCAAATTAATCAATCTTTCTGTGTCTTAGTTTGCTCATTAGAAACAGGGATGACAGTAACTGTAACATTCTAGAATAGGTACTAACCTCATAGAATTGTTAACAGGATTCAGTGAATTTGCCATTTACCATACAGTAAAGGAATTTACCATATATAAGTTGGTAAATTATAACATAAATAGCTATTTGCTATGTGCTATGTTGTTAGTTATTTGCATTATCTGCCCCATTTACCATTATTTTTCCTAACAGTCAACCCTTCATCAATATTTATTGAATGGATGTCTTCACCAGTGTAAGACACATGTCTTAATAAAATGATCCCACTCATCAGAATAAAATATGTTTTAGAAGCTAGACGTACAGAACCAACTAAATCGCTTCTAAAATATATCAACAATGTATTAGAAAAAGAGAAATAGTATAGAGGTTTAAAGTTATTATACATATCGATGTGCAACCAAATCACATCACTTCAAAAATTTCAAGGTTGCACATGAAGAAATTTGAGCTAAATATAGTAAGTTCTTTACAAGATGGGTAAATCCAAGAGAAAGTGTGAAATACGAACAGGTATACACATGGAGTTGGTTCATGAGTATTACAATGCATAGAAATTAGTGAAGAAATTCATTTTACATTAGCCTCCTTCAGGAATAAGCCATCACATGCTAAAATCATATTTTACATTATAGATAGGGTTGTAATTCAGTCCCCACAAGTTGTCTACTCCTGAACTTTGTTCTGAGAAGACTAATATTTATTCTGATTAGAAAGAGCTCATACCATTAGGGTTGTTGAATATTTGTCATATTACTCTCTTATTATAAGATGTGTATCAGTACTTAATCAAATTTATTTAACTAAAAATGGGAAATACTAATACATCTATCTGAAAAATAAGAAATATGTCTCTTTATTTTAAAATTCTATCTTGAAATATTGCCAAAGATTTGAATTTAACCCATGGAAATCCAACTATATTAAGTTTGTTGGGTTTTTTTTTTTTTTTTTGGTTTTTGTGGGTTTTTTTTTTTTTTTTTTATGTCCTAGAAATCTGGGCTTAACACTTATCCTTATAATCAAACACAAATATATACATGTTTCCCATTTAATTAGAGACTTGTGAAGTAATGTTTTAGAAAATAGTAAATCTATTTTAATTGCATTTCAAAATCAGTTTAGTTATTAGAAAGTATTAAAATAATTTTTATAGGTAATATTAACAAAACCTTGATGATATACAGATTAATTTTTAAAATAAAACACAAAATAAGAAAATGATGTGTAGACTACATTTAATTGGTTTCCTCTTTAAAACATAATTAGCATTCCATAGATAACATGAATAATACCATCCAAAGAAGTTGCTTTAACAAACATAATATAGAACTGTGGGGCAGTCAGTTCATGGGAGAGTTGCCATTCAAAAAAAAAAGAAAAAATGTTCAGTTTACTTTTAATCGCATTTTAATCTATTTTCAGGCTTGCTAAAATGGAGTGCTATTTTTATATCAGATAACATTTATATTAAAGTAACCAATATTTTATTATTTTTATAACCAACATTTTATATAAAGTTTTATTAAAATCCTATAAGCTTTTTTTCTTTGACATTCTTTTATAATATCACGTGATCTGAGAAAACATTGGTCCACACATGGCAGAGTTCTAAATAAGAGAAATTAAATTCTCAACTGTAGGCCTAAAATCAAGTTTAACTGTAAAGGAAAAAAATGTTTATTAACCAAGCCATATCAGAAATACATATTTTATTTAGTAGTAAGTAGCTAAGGTAGAACTGAATAGAACAGAGCTGCAAATATCTCTGTAAAGGGCATGATAGATACACCACTTGAAGAAGCTGTTCATGTATTCTAAACCAGCCATCTAATTAAACATCATCACACTTTCCTACCATATCTAAGTTTATACAATTCTAAAAGGAAGTATTTTAGATGTATATAACCAACTTCTGTCTGGCGTTATGCTCTAACAGCACCCAGATCTAGGAAATTCCTGTTTACTGGTCCATGCTACTGATTCTAATAATGTCATCAAGTCATTCCTGACTTTTTGGTAGAGTGAAGTATTTATTTAGGTTACTGTGATCAGTTTTTTCTACAAAGTTCTTTCATATATATGTTCACTGCACTTTTAAATCTTTTTAAAGAGAGAGATTTGAGAGGAGAACCAACAATTTGTTTTTTACACTTAGCATAATATGTTATGTAATAGAATTAGAGGATAGGACAGTTTTTATATCACTGGAGAAAAATATACACCCCAAAAATATTCTGTTTCAAATATTTAACATTAGTCTGACTCCTCCTTGATAGAAAAATTACCAAAAAGTTAGTGTAAATTGTGGAAAGAATTTGAACTCTATAACAATATATCCTGATAAGGAAGGACAGGGGAACTAGAGATAGACAACTAGGGAAAAAAAGGAACAAGACTCCTACATGAACATATGTAATTATTTGAGTAAGTTTTACTCTACAAAATTCATGGTGCTAAAAAGAAAATGAATCATTTTGTAAAGTTCAAAAACAGAATTGAAAGAACAGTGAAATTATCCAAAAACTACCATTCTGTAGTTGTCTAGACGGGAAATAGCAAACTCAAGAAGTAAAATATCGACCCTTCATTAAATGATAAATTCTAGAGGAAGTTCACAAATTATATCTCTAGGAATTTTCACTTGCATAAATGTGTTTGGGCAAAGAATTGATGTCAAATGCTTTATTGATTGCTCAAGATGTCTTCTTAAGAGTAAGAGGATCAAAAATGAATTTATCACCTCTATTGAAAAACTTTGATTTATGTGCTCATAGCAGATAACTACACTGAATATAGTGAGGTTTCTTAGAAATAGTGGAGTTAAATAAACACCACAAGTCACTATTTGCACAAAGTAAATACAGGACTATAACCCTTTACTACCCCCTTCTAAAAAAAAGTCATTTGCTGCTTGGAAAGGAGCTAAATTATTTTGAAACTGCTGAATGCAATGGAAAGGATTCACATCTGGGAGACATAGATTTCAGATTTATCTCTTTAATTATTATCTGTTGCTTTGGACAAGTCACTTAAACTGAGTCACTGTTTTGCCATCTTAAAAATGATTGCTAAGTGATACAATATTTATGAAATCTTTTGAATGCTGTGCTTGATCTAAGTGTAAGGGATTGGTTTTACTTTTACATTAATTTCATTAGGATGGGTTTGTAATGGATCCACAGAAAGGGATATGTTAGATTCTTGCTACTCAAATGTGATTCATGAACCAGCAGCTTCAGCATGACCTGAAAACTTGTTAGGAATGCAGAAACTCATGCCCCCCCACCATATACATTTTAACAAGATCTCCAGCTGATTCATATGCACATTAATGTTTGAGATAAACTATTTCAACATATTTGTGATATTATGGCTAGGACCACTTCTTTTATATTAATCATTCATATTCAAAGCAGCATTTTAGGTACTGTCATTTATCTACTGAAATACCTTTAGAGTAAATTGCTTTAGTAGAGGTATGCTTTTATGTGTAATCAGTTCCTCTGATACATTAGTTTTGTTAATTAATTGGCACCATGCCCATGACTTTTTCTGAGCACTGAATTAGTTATACCAATTCCTAAGTAACAGACCATAGTAAGAGTTAAATCTATAATGAGAAAAGTTCAGAAAAACAAGCACAGTACTGAATGAGGCAACATATATGTTTCAATGAAAAATTCACACCTTTCCAAATAAGATGTGTGGAAAGTCAAGATATAAAGACAAAAAAAGACAATCTAGAAACCAAAGGCAGAAAAATGAGAGAATTATTTAAAATGTTTATCTTTGGTCATTATTGTAGTAATAATTAAACTTCCAAATTTGTATAATTTATTTTATTTTATTTTATTATGTTATGTTAGTCACCATACAGTACATCATTAGTTTTTGATGTAGTGTTCCATGATTCATTGTTTTCGTATAACACCCAGTGCTCCATGCAATACGTGCCCTACTTAATACCCATCACTGGCCTGACCCTTACCCCAAACCCCCTTCCCTCTAAAACCCTCAGTTTGTTTCTCGGAGTCCATAGTCTCTCATGGTTTGTCTCCCCTTCCAATTTCCCCCCCTTCATTTTTCCCTTCCTTCTCCGAATGTTCTCCAAATTTGTATAATTTTTAAAGCCCAGTTTAAAATGAAGCGGTGATTATTTTATATCTGGATGAAAACTATATGTTTTAGTTCCTGAAAAAAAAATGATAAAATTATCATATCTTTGAGTAATTTGGGGAAAATAATTTTTCTAATTTACAAGTTGGTTTGATTGGAGAATAATAAATTATTACATATTTCAGAGGATTTACTGTGATTCTAAACTTTGCTTTTCCTATTTCCTATTGTGAAGTGTTTATTGTTCAAACTATTTAATCTTTTATGCTACTAGATTGACTTACCCTGTGTTACCTGCTAAACTCTTTTTGAAGTAAAAAATAAATCATTGTAGTAGACAAATAATAGAAGTCTAGGATTTCTTTCCTCCTCATCTCACTCTTTCTCTTTAATTCCCTTTTTGTTTTTCTTCATTTTCTTTATATTTAAAGGCTACTTTAAACAAATTGTGACTTGTCCTGAAGAAATCAGAGCTAGTGACCAAATTATAAAGAGATTTTGCCAAGTGCCTTTGGGAAAGTTACACTACTCCTTGGATAAAACAGGTGGTCTTCTTAAATAGAGCAAATATTTGAGACCAAAAAGTAAATAAATTGGTAGCAAATAAATTATAAGGATTTTTTCAGGTTAAGGTTTAAAGGATAACACTAATTCCAGAAGCAGTAAGGTGTTAAATATTTTTCATATAATTATATACTTCTGATATTATAGTGTGCAATGATCAAAGGAAAAGTTAAGGAAAAAGTTAAAGAATGCTCTTGGCTGTACTTCTACAACATTGACCTCATCCTGAACCAAATTTGCTACTACATTAGCAAGATCTCATTGCACCTAAACTGTTTACTGTTTCTTCATGGGACAGGATGACCTGTTGCAACTTCCAATATTCCTTTCCTTGCCATTTCATACACAGAAATCATCAGGAAATTAGACTCCAAAGTAAAAATATTATTTTTCTAATTTTGGATGACACTATAAAATCACAAAGAATATGAGTGATTTCTTAGATTGTTAGACTGTTCAAGATAATAAAGTTCACACATATTAATAATGAAATGTAATCTCTACATGGGCTTGATTTTTGTTTTATCTGCTCTTAGACTTCTACACAGAGAGCTTCAAATAAAAGTTCTATTTAGGGTGGGAATTGTAAAATGAAATTTTAATATATTTTTGTTATGATGATTATATCCTGCCTCATAAAAAAGTATAGTACGGAATTCAGTATAATGTCTAAGAAAGGAAAGAGATCAAACAAACAACCAAAGTTTAAATAAAGACTGGATTAGCACTCTTCTCAGTTGTCAAAGTCACTAAAATAGCAATCGGTTTTTAAAAAGAAAAAAATCAAATCATATCCCTAAATATAAATGTGACAATCACTTCTCTACAAGCTACATGATTCATCATGTTTAACTACACAAATTAACTTGAGTTTGCATTGTCAAAAATTAGTGACTTAACAGATTAAAGTTAAAAAATCAATTTAAGAAAACAAAAAGCAAGTTCTAATTGAAATTCTTTTCAGAAGTTGACTGCTACATAGTTTGTTCAATAAATATTTGCTGTAGGTTTGATGAATGAATTAAAGAATGAGCGAATGAAGCAAGTCAAACAAAAACATTTGAGAATTCTTTGCTTATCTTAGAGAAACTTACATAAACCAACCACCATTTATATAAGCTGTATTTTGTTTTTTTTTTCTACATTCTCTCTAATAATTAAAAACTAAATCACAATTAAACATGATGAGTTAGCCAGGAATTGAAAATATGCACCGTAAATTCTAAAAACTTAATGACATCAAATCACAGATATGAGTTGTATATAAAAGTATAGTGGAAAACATTGGTCTGCACTTTGAAAATGCCACATTTACACCTTCTTATGTAAAATTTTCTCTGGAAAATTATAATATGGGCTTTTGATTAGCCAATATGTCAAAAAAACATTGATATTACTAATTTTTACAATGAATAACACTAGAAATTGAATAGAGCTTTGAACTTTTAAATGTTTCATTATGTTGTAATCTCATTTTAAAAATAGTGTAGGGGCACCTGGTTGGCTCAGTCAGTTAAGCATCTGACTCTTGATTTCGGCTCAGATCATGATCTCAGGGTTTGAGATCAAACCCCACATTGGACTTTGCAATCACGCAGCGTCTGCTGGAGATTCTCTCTCCCTCTCCCTCTGCCCCTCCCACTCATGCTCGCTCTCTTTCTCAAATAAATAAATAAATCTTAAAAAAGAATAAAAATAGTGTAAAGAGTATTCAGAAATGCAGAATTTTTATTTGGTTTACGGTATGCACATTGCACTTTTTGTCTTTGTTCTTATCAGCCTTTCCATGTATCTACTTTCTTTTATCACATGGATAGATAGAGATCATTAGCAACTGTCTGAATATTGTTCTTCCAAGTTTGTCCACATATCTACAAGTGAACCGAAATTGAAAAATAAAAATAGAAAAGTAAGTCCACATCTGTTAGAAATTTTTTATGAGGATAAATTGTCTAATTTTTAATAAAATTGTTTTAATCAGTTAAATGTCATTCCTATAAAAAATCATGATATAACACTTGCTACATTTATTCAGCAAATATGGAGTATGTTCAACATACTTTTATGAGACGTGTTTAAAGTTTTTTTCAACATTAACTTTGCCAAAAAGTTTACTGCAATTTAAATTAAAACATGTTTTTCTTACAACTTTTATTATATAGGAATGAAAAGAGGCTATACTTATATTAAGAAAATAGCTATAAAGAGTAAATTTAAATCAATAATATAGATATTTCTAAATATTTAAACGTCTAAAATAAAGTCTCACATGATTAACTTATCACTTACAAATCTTACAATTTATATACATTGTTGCTGGGTTCTTACCACTTCACAAAATATAACACTTCTGAAAAGTTTTTCACTTTGTAAGTGAGTAGAATTTTTAGAAAGTGTGGAAAATGGATATTGGATTCTATTGTGACACTTTGAAAATACTTCTAAAAATATTTCTGCAGAAAGAAACTATAATTGCGTATTATAAAGCATAAACTCACGCACACGTACACATCATATAAGTCAAATGATGGCTTAAATGGGTACAAGGAAAGAGTTTCATCAGGATCCTAAGACTGTACAACACAAAAAAGCCAAATGAAACCAGTTTAGTATGGAGAATTAGTAATTAGACATATTCTCTGATTTGTATGTGTGTGTGTGTGTGTGTTTTAAAATAACTTTATTGAGGCCAGAAATTTTACCTATTTTAAGTACATAGTTCTATGAGTTTTAGTAAATATATTGAGATGTTCAACCATTATCACATTCTGGCTTTAGAACACTTCCATCACCCCCAAAATTTCCTTAATGCCATTTATTTATTTATTTATTTATTTATTATGTTGTTAATCACCATACATTACATCATTAGTTTTTGATGTAGTGTTCCATGATTCATTGTTTGCATATAACACCCTGTGCTCCATTCAGTACGTGCCCTCTTTAATACCCATCACCAGGCTAACCCATCCCCCCATGCTCCTCCCCTCTAGAACCCTAATTTTGTTTCTCAGAGTCCATAGTCTCTCATGGTTTATCTCCCCCTCCGAATTCCCCCCTCTGATTCTTTTTCAGCAATTGGGAAAATAAGGAAAATTGCCTAATGTTAAAAGAAAAAGTGGCACCAAATCACTCTAAAGAATTTTCATATATATTTGATACTCCAAAAACTCTTTGATAGTTTAGAATTACTTCTTTAATTTTCCATTAAATCACACACGCAATTTTTGTTGGAAATAGAAAGGAAAATCCACTAACTCTAGTAATTGGGTCTACCATTTAGCTTGTCATTCATAATATTACTTTATAATAATGTATATCTCTGAATAAAAATGGGGGTGGTTTTGAGTGGTTATATTTTTCATTATGTTAAAATACTCATTAAGACTAACTGGTAAGGTAAAACAACATGATATTATTATTTTTTATAAAACAGTATTATCTTTTAAAAATAAATAAATAAATAAAACAGGGTTAACTTTCTGTAGATACATGGCACCATGTATTTACCTCAGTTTTTAAAAAAATATCCTTCATGGAATACAGTTTATTATTATAATATCTACATTTTACTGCAAAATCTTTTAGTATATCCCATGACATCATAAGGTCACTTTATGAATTTAGGGTGTGTAGAAATAAGTAAAAATTTACCACTCTACTTCCTACAAAAAATTAAGATGTTTCTTGATTATTATTTTTTTAACATCCTCCACTTTCACATTGGACAAAAACTATCCTCCAGACAGTCTTATTTTTCCTCATATGATTTTTGGCATGTTCTGTACTGACACAGCAACATTTGCAACTGTCTATTCCATTCCCATTTCTGGAAGCAAACTTTAATTTGGTTTCTATTCTTAATCCAGAAGGTTAGAAGAGTTAAAGGTAATATTATATCATTGAGGAAAAAAAGGCAATGCCAACATATTGAAAACACACTAATAGTTCAATTTTAAAACAAGTTTAGTAGGTCTTTACTGAACCACTGCTCTTTCCTCTAATAAAAATGTAAATTTTTGGTACACTGATTGGTAGGTTACTCCGCTCCTCCTTTTATACATTACATATTTAAATACACACACATATGTATGACTTTCCTATCTCAGACTGAGAAGAATTTATGTTTTTCCTATACAAAGTATTTCTTTTCTTTAAAAATAATTACATGGAAGATAAAATTGACCATTCTCAAATTGTTGTTTCAGTCATGCCCCTTTTCTTTTCAGCACTAGCTGAAGATAGCAGCTAAAGGATGCTGCACATTTGTCTCTGCAGCTGAGGAGAAAGCAGCTGAGAAATCATTTTGGTAAATTAAATTGCCAATGATTCAGCCCCATCAAATTAGTTAATAAGAAAAAAGACAAATTTTAATTCTGATGTAATGAAAGGTGCCTTTTTGTGACACAATAAAATAGAAAATAAGCAGTACGTGACTAGTTGTTGACAGCTAAATGTTGCTGATGTCCAGAAGTTCTCTCAGGACACAAGGCTCATTGTGGTACAAATTTCAGTCTAGGGGTTTTATGATGAGAGAGAAGCTCTGGTTGCCAAAAAATTCAAGCTCCACCTCCATCCACCTACCCTTGCTACATACAGTCTAAAGTAAATAAGGAATAAAGAGTAAAAACAGATCGAGGAGTGATTTTACAAGGTAAATCACTTATCTCCTTTTTTTCTTTTATCTTCTGTAGCTATAGGGAGGAAATAGCCTATTCTGATTAGAAATATACATACAATATACATACAATATGTATAGATAGAAATACATAGAAATATATATATACTTCAACAGATTTCTAAGTGTTCATTTATCAGAGCTATCTAATGCCTTCAGGCTAATACTGAGCAAGGACTATGCATATCCTTCAGGATTAAAAAATAGTAACAATAGGGACACCTGGGTGGCTCAGTCAGTTAAGCATCTGACTCTTGATTTCAGCTCAGGTCATGACCTCAGGATCCTGAGACTGAGCCCCACATTAGGCTCCATGCTGAGGATGGAGCCTGCTTGGGATTTTTTTTCTCCCTCTTCCCCTCTCCACTGCTCACATGTGCTTTCTCTCAAAATAATACTAATAAGGAAAGAAAGAAGTTAAAAAAAGTAAATTGTTGACTAGGCAAAAACTGATGAAAAAGTCTGATCCAGAGTTGAACATGAATGTTTGAGATCAAAGCCTTCAATAATTATTTTGTGATAGAAATACCTAGAGGGTGTTTGGTTTGACTGAATTCAACTTTAATGTATTGTGCTAACTAAAAAATGTTTATTCTCTTTTATTTTCCCTAGAATAATCATTACCATAAACCACTAGTTCATTTATCAGGAGTTCAAGAATCCTGTGATTTTTAAAATAATTTTGAATATTCTTTTCTTGGCAATATCTAACTTGAAAGTATATGTGCACTTCAAGTTAGGTACAATAAGCAGGGGTAGGTATACTTAGAAATAAAAGTGGTCTTAAATACAGAATTTGATATCCTTGGAGACTATATAACCAAGGGCTATGATAGAAGAAAAGAACCTAAAATGTTATATTAGTATAGTAAGACAGTTGAGAGATATATTCTGAATATAATATTTTTGTTGATTTTCCTTAATGGTATTAAGTTTTGTATAGTTATAAATTGTATCCTTAACTAGTTGCATTCCCTCATGTCAAGGAAAGTATTTTTTTAAATAACTTTTAATCTTTTCTAATTTCAGGATAATTTTTAAACTAATATTTTAACAGCTAATCATATCTTAGTACTTTATATACTTTTTTCTACCAGTGAAATTATAACACAGATATTACTTATTATTTAAAGATTAAAAAAACTTAGAGAAGATGTAACTTGAAAGGGGATACTTAATTAGTGAGAGAGCAAGCCGTCTAATCCTAGTCTTGTTAATCAAAAGCCTCTTGTGCCATGCTGACATTCAAGGAAACATTTCAGTGAATATATTTATGAAATTAATACAATTCATTAATGAGGATAAGGTTTGTTTTTTTTTTTATAAGAAGAGGAGATTGGAACACAAAGACACACAGAGGAAAGACCATGTGAAGACATAGGGAGAAGACAGCCATCTAAAAGCCAAGGAGAGAAGCCCCCAAAAGAAACCATTCCTGCCCTTATCTTGATCTTTGACTTCTAGCTTCCAGAATTATGAGAAAATAAATTTCTGTTGTTTAAGCCACCCAGTCTGTGATACTTTGTTATGGCAGCCCCAGCAAACCAATACAGTAGTGAAATGTGTCAACAGTTAGAAGATCTGCAAATTGCAGTGAGTCAGATGTTTTCCAGTGAAATCCAGTAACACTGTAAATAGGCCAGAAGATTTTAAGGTAAGAAAGTATGAGGGGCACCTGAGTGGCTCAGTCGGTTAAGTGTCTGTGTTCAGCTCAGGTCATGATCCCAGGGTCCTGGGATCCAGCTCTGCATCAGGCTCCCTGCTTCTCCCTCTCCCTCTGCCCCTGCTTGTGCTCTCTTTCTCTCTCTCTCTCTATATATATACACATACATATCAAATAAATAAATAAAATCTTTAAAAAAAAAGTATGAAATATTTATTGATATTATTTCAGTGTAGTTCTTTTTTTACTGCCAGGCAACTAAACTTTAGCTGATTGCAACTAAAATTTTAGAAGCTGGTGTGGAGTTATTTTGTGGTATCAAGAAAAGAATATCCACCATTACCTAAAAGGTTTTTAAGGTGTCTTCCTTTTCCAAATATGCATCTGTGTGAGGCTGGATTTTCTTCATTGACTTCAACAAATAATTTATATCACAGGAGACTGCCTTCTTAAAATTGTTTTGGAAATATAGTTTTTTTAGCACATATTTCTGTTCGTATTTAATCAGTTTATTGTTATTTCAAATGAATTAATAAATATGAAGGTTCATCAACTTTAAGTTTAAATATGTCAGCAGTTATCATCCACATAAATAAAATTCTTTAGTGTTTAGAAATTTTTAGCACTACAAACAGGTCTGGAGAGTATAAAATTCTGGAACTTCTGATTTGAGGGACAAAAACAGTAAGTAGTATTAAACTATATAGTCAGTAGTATTAATATGCCAGCCACTCATTAAGCATTTCACATTTGCTTTCTCAGTTTACCAATACAAATACTTGCAAGTCTAACATAATTCTATCCCTTGAGAGATGAAGATTTTGAAGTTCTATTTTTTCCTTTTTTTATTATGTTAATCACTATACATTACATCCTTAGTTTTTGACGTAGTGTTCCATGATTCATTGTTTGCATATAATACCCAGTGCTCAATGCAATACGTGCCCTCTTTAATACCCATCACCGGGCTAATCCATCCCCCCACCCCCCTCCCCTCTAGAACCCTCAGTTTGTTTCTCAGAGTCCATATGAATATATATATTTATATTTTACAACCAGTATGTGTCCCATATTGAAAAACAAACCCAGATTATAAGATTCCAAAGCCAAGACTATTTGACATATTATATCAAACACTCATTTAATAAACAAGAATATGTTGAAAGCATTATTTTGGCAATAATGAATCAGGAGGGGATTTGTCAGAACTTCAGCAAGAAATTTAGAAACCAGTGTCCATTGAGTCTCTAGTCTATAAAGTGATTCTCTAACCTACAGAGGCTTTTGGGTCAAACAGCTATAGTGAAACATACTGTATGATGCTTTTTATTTTCTTTTTAAGATGTATTTATTTATTGGGGCACCTGGGTGGCTCAGTTGGTTAAGTGTCTGCCTTTGGCTTAGGTCATGATCTCAGGGTCCTGGGATCAAGCTCCATGTTGGGTTCTCTGCTCAGGGGCAAGTATGCTTCTCCCTCTCCATCTGCCTACACCCCCCAACCCAGGTTGTGCTCTTTCTCTCCCCTCTGTCTCTCTCTCAAATAAATACATTTTTTAAAAATCTAAAAAAAAAAAAAAAAAAAGATTTATTTTAGAGCAAGAGCATACATGTGAGCAGGGGAAAGGGAAGAGGAAGAGAGAGAATCTCAAGCAGACTTTGCACTTAGCTCAGGGCCCAAGAGCTTCCAAAATGAAATACAATGTTAAGGAAAATTTTGATTTAAACTTCATTTATGTTGTTTTAAATTGTATTACCAAATAATTTATTTGATCTGAGAAGGCTTTTAAAATCATTCTAATATAAATATTAGTAAAAACTTCTAAAACTTCAAAATTTCTAAAATTAGTTTTAAAACTCTTAAAATAATTCCATTCTATGCCACAAAGCTCTGCAAAATATCAAATTTTGCAATATAAATACAAAATTATCGTATAATATTGTTAAGAAACAGTATCATAAGATTTTAGGCACAAAGGTATGATAATCATCCAGTAATCAAAATTAAAACCATTGTTCTTCTGCAAAGGGTAAAGAAAAGAGAATGTGAGAATGAAAGACAATAAGGAATGAGAATTGTTCATACTAAAATTATATTTGTAGTGAAGTTTTGAATGGATATTGCATAAGAAATAATATTTCTGTGTCCTCAAAACTAAAATATCAGTTAGAACTAATTATATAAGTCAATTCAAATCATAAAATTCCATTCTAGAATTTCAGAAATGAGATTGTACTATCACATTAATATGTTTAACCTTTCTTGATTTGACAAGATTTATATAAATATTTTAAGCATGAATATGATTAAAATTCAATCTTAATGTTACTTTTTTTATTGTCAGAAGATTAAAAATCTATAACACATGCTGTTTTGTACAAATTTTTATATTTAAAAAATATAACTATGTATATTTTTTTCTTAAATCTTAACATTTCTAAAAAGATAACACACAATTCATGTGTCATAGTTCCATTAAATTCTTAAGCTACTAGAAGTTCTGTATACCCAAAATTCATCTGCCTGAATGTTGGATGACTTAAAGGTTTTTAACTGTATAAATGGTATGTCTCCATCAGTCTTCTTTAACTTAAGCAAGAGCCATTGGGGTTAGATGTAAGGAAGAACTTTCAGGCAATGAGATTTGTAGCACAATGGCCTAAATGGGAGGTAAATTGTAAAATCTATTTTGGGAAGTTTTTTTTTAAGAGCTCAGTTACTTATCTTATTTTCCTTGCTAGGTAGCACCTTACCCAGAGAGAGGGGTTGAAGGTAGCTCAATCAGTTTCAAATGTGAATGCATCAATGTCTGAGTAACACCTACAGAACTGTTGACTCAAGATATTCTTTAAATTCATTCATTTCCTTTAACTCTAGCCTTTAGTCATCTCGCACAATGATATTGTATCAATGAAATCATAGTTTGATGAGCTAATTATATTTTATTGATGTACACTAAAATATAATATAGAAAAATGACATTCACCTTTATTGTGTCCACCAAAACAAGGATACACGTTCAAGTTAGAACCTTCAGTATCTGTGAATGGGACTTGCTTTGGAAATAGGGTTTTTGCAGATGTAATCAAGTTAAAATAAGGTCATTCTTGATTATGGGTTTTAATTCAATGACTAATGTCCTTATAAGAAAAGAGAAATCTGGACACAGACATAGATATACAGGAAAAACTCCATGTGACAAAGGAGGCAAAGATTGAAGTAATGTGTCTACAGGAAGGTACACCAAGGATTGTGGGCTACCACCAGAAGCTAGGTAGAGGCCGGAAGGATCCTCTCCTAGTGCCTACAGAAAGAGAGTATTGCCCTGCTGACATTTTACTTTCAGTCTTCTAGCCTCCAGAACTATGAAAGAATACTTCTCTGTTTTTTTAAGCCATCAACTTGGTGGTAATTTCTGCATCTTAGCAAACTAATATACCAAAGAACAACCTGAACTCACCCCTGTCCTATCAGTGGGATGCATTTAACACTTGTTGGGGGGAATGCTGGGCT
Organism: Phoca vitulina; assembly: GCF_004348235.1. Classification (NCBI taxonomy): domain Eukaryota; kingdom Metazoa; phylum Chordata; class Mammalia; order Carnivora; family Phocidae; genus Phoca; species Phoca vitulina. The sequence goes on from NW_022589707.1 coordinate 73,962,003, forward strand.
GGGTGCTCTATGAAGATCCTTTTCAGTCCTGTGGTTGAACGATGATGGCCTTCTTTGTATCAGCCATTTTTATACTCAGTTATGATGTTAAGTGTCAGCACCCCTATTTATAAAAGCTATTTTAACACCATAAAATAGAAAAACAGTTGTATCTTATTTGGAGCTATGGTTTAAAAATTTTAGGGAAGAAACAATACTTGTGTTCCATTTTTTTCTGTCTGTAAGTAAACTAAATATAGATCACTATTGTAGACTTTTCTTTATACTTTGCATTTCTTACAATATGAAATGGGTATTTCCATATTTTTAAAAAATAAAAATACTGTATTTCCCATTATAAAATTTATTTCACATAAATAAGGTGCTCAACAACTATAGCTTCCCTTACCCTAGAGTTTGTGGCCAAAGGAGACTGGAAATTAATACGGAGCTTAGCTTTTTCAGACGTTTCTTTCATTTCTCAGACCTATCATTTAGAAGGAGAAAGAGTTCATAATACATTATCATTTAGAAATCTCTTATTCTAATTAAAAGAAGAAAATGTTTGTTTTCATGTTCTTGGCACCATATAAGATTAATAGACTGCACTCTTACAGAATTCTATTTCAATTTGTTGGTAATAACAAAACCTTTCTTTGTGGGAGTGGGGGTGAAGAGGGGTTAATCTATCCTATATTTCATAAATAAACCTGTAAAATTTTATTCTTTAAGTTGAAAAGTTATTTTTACAATGAATTTTTTGTAAATTACTTTAGAGTGAATAAATTTTCCTTTCATATGTATTAGTCATAACTACATAATGTAATGTATTCACCATCTACCTAGATTGCTTAATACCAGTTAGAAAGACTATAATAATAAGCTTGACCTCTCATATTTTGCGAACCTAACAAAGTTTGAATTGGAATTTCAGCAGCACAATTGTTCTTTGATTGATGTGAATTCTAGCTTTACCATGGTAATTCAATACTATTAATTTATAGACTCTAGAAATTTGCCTTCATGGCTATATACAATTTTTAAGGACAAAATTCTTCTATGTTCTCAACTCTATATATTGTTTCTCTTGAAAACAGGAAATGCATCACTTAGAATTTGTAGTACAAGTAAGAAATCAGATTATTAAAAATCTCAATGGCATGAAAATATAACTGTACAGTTCTAAAGGCCTAATTTAGTATGAAGATTCTCTTAACATTAGACTGGACCCCAAATTTTAGCTACCCTTCTATAGTTTTTAATATTTATGGTACTCCCATGAGGTCCATAAAATTGAAGTAAGTTTTTAGGAAATTATAAAAAGATATAATGCTTGATTTCATGGGGCTTACAATTTAGCAAAAGCCAGGTGATAGAAGAAACCATGAAAATAAAGATAGAGAGATAGTGTCCCAGTGAGCTTTATTGTTTATAAAAATTCTGATACATAATAAAGAATATCAGAAAAGGAATTAGGAGAAAAACTTCAGGGCTCTCCTAAGTATTCCAGATTTTTTTTAAAAAAAGTGTCTGTGATATTTAGTGAATGTCATTGCTTTTCCATCTATATATTTTGAATAAGAATTCATCTTTTTTTTTTTCAAAACGTCATGGCAAAGATAATTCCTGCATTTCATATTAATTTATTTTGATGAAAATTTCATATTGCTGTGCATACAGACTTTGTAAATAGGCCAATAAATAGCTGTCTGTGTAAAACCTGGTCATCTCAACAGATTGTTAGAGACCCTTCACTCTCAAGCTGCCCGTTCCGATGCGATTTAAAACACAGGACTAGTAGTTACATGGACACAGTTATAGAACAAGTTAAAGATAAGATTGATTCCACAAATGGAAGCAAAAGCTTTCAGATGTTAGGATATTTTAAACCTGGGGTGGGAATAGATGTGGGGATAACATTTGTAGTAACAGATACCAAGTAGCTCAGGTAAAAAAGGTAACATTGAACAGCATATCTGTTTCATGACCAAAAGAATGTAAAACTATACCAAAAACCTACAAATAAGAACTTTAGCTGCTGATATCTGAAATTTGTAGTTGAAGAGAGCAAAGACAAGCTTAGTCTGATTGAAAAGGAATGCATGAGATTGAAAGAACTACAAACAAATCATAAAAATCATGCATAAGAGTATATAATTATATACTCTCTTTCTCTCTCTCTCTCTCTCTCTATATATATATATATATAAAATTATATATTTTTTTTCAGGGAGAGGGATACAATTTTCAATTGGGAAATTTCATTCATTTTTTTCTTTGTTCTGTACTTTTTAATATTTGAAGTGTTTATTTTTTTCCTCTCTCATTGGGCTATAAAATTATTGAATATAGGGATTCAGTCATACTCTTCTTTCCAACTTTCTCTTAAATCAGATAAAATATTCCCATCCCTGTTCTCATTTCTCAAATTGAAGAAGAATAAAAAAGACCAACTGCCAATACATCTTACCATAAGACTTCCATATAAATGTTTTAAAGTGGAAACAGACTTTCAAAAGGAGAAATGTCTTCATCCTATTTATTGCCTTTTATCGTCTACAGCCTGGCAAGAGTACATTGGATATGAAAACTTATGTTACTAAGCAAAGATTGTTTGGGTAAACAAGCTTTTACTTACTTAAACTTTACTTTACCTGAAGAATCTATTATATGTCTCCAGAGGACCTAAAATATAGAACATAAGAATCTAGAATGCTATTATTGATATGCTGTTGAAAATCTCTTAATCGTGAATCTCAAAGCAAAAGGAAAAATCATTTTACCAGTCCTTCCTGATATTTTTTCTACCTGTGAAATTGTGCCATAAATTTTTAATTATCTGGATCAAGAACCAATAATGTTTCAGCAAAAATGTTTTATCCTCGGATCTAACTCATCTAGATAAAATGGTAATTGTGAGGTTGTGTCAAGTTAAATTAGAATGCTATTTTGATTCATGATAAAGTCCTCAGTATACAAATTTATCTAATATATGCCTTCATTTAGTTTTTACTCTATTAATGATATTGTGCTAGTCTTCTGGAGTGTAGAAATATAAAATGTAGTCCTTGTTCTCAAAGGATTTTAGATCTAGAGAGGCACAGAGACGTATGAAAAAATAACTATAAAATCAGCTAACTCTAATGGGCCCTAAAATAAAAGTGTTGATAAAATGCCTTTGGAATTAAGAGGACTAGCAAAACAATATTGATCTAAGATTGTTTCCATCAGTATAAATTTTAGATAAAGTGACAAAGATCATTCCTCATTTTCTTTGCATTATAAATCCTCTTTGAACTTTTTACAACATAAAATGAAGGCATGTGTTTATATTCTCCCAATTAGTCTTGGCTCCTTAAAATTTTTCTGGAAAGGTTATTATTCTGTTTGTAGTATTACAGAGATATGATATCATAGATCATTTAGTTTGAAATTTTTTAAAGAAGTTGATTTCATTATTATTTGCAGTCTATTGGATACTTTAACTGCCCATCTGGTACTAGAATTTTTTAAATCTTGAAATTTGCTTTTAGCTTTTTTTGTTATCAATTTGTGCTGCAGAATCAAATTTTGGTCTCTAGCAAATAAAAGAATCTACAGAGCAATATTTCTTGATTTCTCTTGTTTATCTAATACATTATTTGTACCATCTAAATCTTGGTGTTTTTAAGCTAGTGAGTCTTAAATGGTCTTTGTACAAAATAACATCAGCACTAAAGTCATGCTATTCTATTTTGTGTTTGCTTGATTGTTGCTAAATACACAGATATGATCTTATCATCTGTGAATTCTGTCATGATTTTAAAATCCATTTTTGGTATGTAAAAATGAAATCTTTCAGCAAAAAACAAAAACAAAAACAACCATGGACTATGCCCTTCTAGACATTAATGTGGCCAGTTTGGGGAGGAAGCTGGAGAGAGAGAGAGAGAAGTAAAGATAACTAAGTAGGTCCCAGGGAAATTGCTACTTTTGCTTTAAATATTCTTTAATCTCACCACATGCCTTCTTCCCAGTTGTGTCCCTATTGCCTTTGAAACTAATGTCCTGTCCCTATCCTTATGAAAAATTTTGTAAGTGGAATATTTTAGCCGAGAAGCAGGAGCTAAATTCCTGGGAATAATCCCAGACTCATCTCTCTCTCTCACTTACCATACCCAGTCATGTGAATCATCAGGTCAGGTAAATTCTGCCTTCCAAACAGCTCTCCTGTCTACCTACTCTGCTCTATAACCAGGGCATACCCTATCCAGGGCACTAACTAACATCTCTCACTTGAATTACAACTCTCACTTAAAGCCATCAGAAAATGAACTGTCCAAGCTTGCTGTCCCCACTCCAAGTTACATCAAGATTCCAGGAAGCAAATCTGATTTTATCATTCCTTTTGATGACTTCCATTGCTCTTAGGTAAAATTTAAATTAGGCAAAATTTCTTTCAAAACTGTACCCAGTTATCTCTCCATCCTTCCACCATCCTCTGGAACCTACACCATTTCTTCCATTGGACTATCATCTCTCTGTTAATTCTAGGGTCTTGTATAAACTCTTCCTTCATCCCTCCACCAGTAGTATCCTGGCACTCTTATATTTGTTTAGCTCCTATTCCATTTTAAAATTTCTTTTTTGTTATAAATGTCTTCTCATTTTCCCAAGACACTGATGCCCAAAAAAGTGATTCTTAATCATTACTTTAGAGTTGCAGTGGAAATCCTAGTGTGACTATGTTGCAGAAAAAGCTGCATCGTGTCTATACACACTCCCTAGAATAGTAGTTCTCAGTGGGGGGGGGGGGGGGGGTTAGACCTCAGAGAACATTCTGAAAATGTGTGGGGTTATCTTATGGTTTCACAATGATTAAGCAACACCGTTGCTAGGGATATTAGCCATCCTGCAGAATGTGAGCAGACTAAAATGACTAAAAATGGTCCCATTTCCTTTGCAACTTTTGACAATCCTATAATAATTTGTGCAGATGAAAAGACTTTATAATTATTCAAGACTAGAATCTAACTCCATTATATATAAGCATAGTTTTGTACAATTTTAATATATAATAAAATTACCAAGAATGCAACTACACAATAAATTGAGGAAAAATTGAAATTAACAAACTTGATTAGAATTTTACAGAGGATTTTGTTTTCCATTGTGGAAGATTTTGCCAGTTTGTAACTGAGTTCACATTATGACATATAATTATCAGTCAACATTTTAATTGTTGCATTCACAGTGATTTTACCTATAGGTGAAAATATCTGACTACTAGTGTATTATGTCTTCTAGTATAATAGTGACTGGGAATTTAAACACTCAGTATACACATCATTTTATGACAAATTCCTTTGATTCTTCCTTCATAGAATATTTAGAGCATAAAGTTAATCTTTTTATGAGTGTAGACAGGCTGTTTTATCTATGATCTTCATTCTGGGCTATTAAAAGGGATATTATAAATATGTATTTCAAAAGAATTTTCAGTCTGCCCAAAAAATTCTCTGGAATTTACATACATGTATGTGATAATAGAGCTTGGGAAAACAGAATCTACTCTACCTCTGTTTAGATTCGTTGTTGAAAGGATTGTTCCACAGACCTTGACTTTTTTCACACCCAGTCCTATTCCCGCCAAGGTTCTGATGAGTTCCCCTCTTCCTGGGCTTATTAACTACCAACTAGTCATGTGGCCACTCTGACCATACCCAAACAAATTGCTAGGGGCAAGGCTCATTGTTGATGGGGATAGACAAGCATCAACACATCATTTTATTAGTGTCCTTTAGTACTGAAATGTTTAAGGAGCTATGGGAATACATTAATCCTTCCAGAAAGGTCAAAGTTCAAGACTTACCAACTCAACAATTCAAGCTGAGTTTAAAGAATAATTTGAAGTTCTTAATTTATAGATTGATTTATTCCCTGTCACATTCCAACAAAGTATTTGTCTTGGAGAACTGTAGCAGTCATGAAGATGTGCTCTTCATTTGCTCTTTAAAGAGAACTTGCCAGTCAGTTGCTTTCAGGATCCACCTCAGCATTTGTGCTTAGGTTATGTTCTTACTGGCAAGTCACAGTGCCCAGCCAATAACAGAACATGGTAGGGATACCAGGGCCTGACCATTTCTGCTCCATGTGGGTACTCTGCATAATGCAATCTTCATGTTATAGCTCCTCTTTGTGGTGCCCAAGACTTATTCATAGTTGTGCTGGACCCAGTCCTCCTTTCTTCCTCTTCTTTGAATGAAGGAGGTCAGACCTGCATTCCAAACTGAAGGCTTTCTTTGTTCTCTTCTCTCTTTCCCATTTATCTTTCACAGGCATTATCCCCAATAAATCTCTTGCACTTCCAACTTCATCTTACCATCTGCTTTCAAGAGGATCCAGCCAGCACAATAATGACAACTGGGGATCTTCCAGTCAAAATAGCTTATATAGCAGCACAGAAGCCTAAAGGAACAAGGCTTGTAAGAAGTTCTGGACGTTCAGTTTGGTTAAAACATAAGTACAGTTTTGGAAAAGATGTTAAAAATAAGACTGAAAAGTTAGGGGGAAACTATTCTTAAAGCAACATATGATCAAATGGTTATGATTTTATTCAGAAATATGTGGAGCACTATTTAAAAATTTAATGTAGTATAAATAAAAGATAAGAATTATGTTTTAAATAAAACAAATTTTTTAAAGGCAGTATAGTTTAGAGGTTGAATTATAGTGCTATGAAACAATCAGAAGAGATTAATTAGGAGCATATAATAATGTAGATGAGTTGATGCATGAACTAAGACATTGCCTACAAATAAATAGTTGAGAAACCAAAATCAATACGATAAGAATCAATTAGTTCACAGAGAAGGGAGGTGATGTGGCACAGGGAAGCAAAATGAGTACAGGTTGGTGCATTAGTTCTGATGTTGCTGTTCACTGAGATTTGGATATGCAGGGAGAAGCTGACTTGGTGTGTGAGGATATGTTCATTGGACACTCTAAAACATGAATATGGAGCTCTAGAAAGAAGAATGGATCAAAAATAAGAATTTATTATTGGGAAAACTATCATCTTATTTTTGAAGTTGGTAGTTGATGAGATAATCTATCTAGAAAGAGAACATAGAAATATGTTCATTCAAGGGAGGGTAGTATCATTATTCTCTGTAGACTTTTTTCAAGTTCTTCACTGCAAGTGGGGCTCTTATGCAAAATTTGTTAAAAGTTTTAATACAGTGCAACAGATTGTTAAATTAAGGGTGGGGGCCTTCTAAGCATAGGGTTCTATGTGAATGTATGTGTCTTATGCCCATAAAGCTAGCTCTGTACATGTGTTCTCCTGTTCTCAAATATTTTCATACACTATGGGACAGTGGTTTTCAATCCTACTGGACCCAATATCCATTCTCATAAAACAGATATTACAAAATCTTTTCTTTATTAATTATAAATGAAATTACAGATAAAAATGATTATATATTTTAGTACATAATTTTAAAACAATTGCCATGATGCCTCAACTAAAATATAAAGGAAAACTAAAAAGGAAGAAATTTGTGATTAAAAATATGTATTTAAATAAATAAATGTTTGGTTGCAAGTACCTTAGAAGATATAATGAAGTAACCAAATGTTTGTACTTATTTAAAATAAGTTTAGAAAATAAAATAAAATAAAATAAATTTAGATTTATGAGAAGTAAGAGAAAGCCATTCCATAGAAAAGGTGTAGATAGCTAAGAGAGCTATGTTATAGGCATGGGAACACCAGAGTTGAAAAGATGAGAAGTTAAAACCAGATTTATTTATACATGGAAGATAAAAATGATCTTAGTTGAAAGAGGAATATCACATCAATACAAATTGCCAGCTGTCAAAGAGGCAATAAAATAAACAGTATTCTCACAAAAAGGATCTAACTTAGAAGTGTAGTGTCAAAATAATTCCTTACCTTAGGACAATAATTCCTTGATAGACTGGACTAATCCTATGTTGAGACTGTTCCTATGTATGCCTCATGCCAAGCATAAATTTTATTCCTAGTGCCTAAAAATACCTTGAATACTTTATATTTCATAGATAAAATGGAATAAGGAGTGGATTAGAAAAAGAAATAGTACCATAGGGTAGGTATAGTATACCTCCAGGGATAATATCAGAATACTGCCTGAAGAATTGCAGGCAATCCAAACACAAATATATTTTCAGTAAACATTTATTCAACATAGATTTACAGTCATTGTACTACAGAAATACTTTCACGCAATCTTATAAAATATTTCTAAATGATATTTATTAATAAAATTCAGTGAGATTACTGAACTTCGTGTATTTTTTGGTTTAATAATAATATTTTCCCTAAGTCTGATAAAAGTTGCTTCAAGTCTATAGATTATACTGATTTTGCCCTGACTGTTCTACTGTATTGGATCTTCTTTTTTACCCACTGAAGGATATTAAGCATCCCTGGATCTGACTCTTAGCCATTATTGTACTTCCAAATCCCAATCTTTGTTCAAGCATTTTGCTTCTAAGAATTTCCACAGTGTCTCTTAAAGGGCCCACTCCAAAAGGACACATGTGCCACAGTTTCACGATTCATAATCAATGGTATGAGTTTTCTCTATACCCCAGGTATTTAGCATGGAAAAAAACTCAAAAATCAGTGTTGTGGAATGTCAAAAGGGCCAAGCAGAGCCCTAGTAATCATGAATATTACAGGAACAAATAGAGCAAGTGAATCCCTTGAATTAAAGAGGAAGAGTCAAAGAGTTAAGAAGTACAAAATGGAATAGTGTTTTACTATTTCAGTGATTTTTTTTGCATTTTAATGGAAAACTTAAAAATCTGACTAGAAGGAAATATATTAATAAATATGTCATTGTGGTAGACTGGAAGAGGATAGAAAAAAATCATTTTGAGACCCAGTTTCTTCTCCCTGTATATGGATGATTTCCAAATTATTATTGTAATTATTTTAATAATTTGAAATAAGCTTGGTCAGGATCTCCTGAATACACATACAGGAACACAGATCTTGAATTTTTTACTTAAAATTTTATCAATAGAATACTATAAATCTACAACAATTGGCATTAAACAAATATAATGTTAAAATAAGTTGCAGGTTATACACCACAAATTGTCGTCTAAATGTACTGTCTCCACAAAATCATGTTGTAAATCACAAACAGTAGTTAAAATTCATCTGTCCAGGATATTTAACTCTATAAATACCTAATATCCATCATAATTATATTTAATACTTACCCAAAATAGTTTATTTGCAATTGACTAGAATATCAGGGAGACCAAATAAATTTATTTCAGCTACAGAGATTTCTGTGTGTGTGAATGTGTGTGTGTGTGTGTGTGTGTGTGTGTGGCTCTTAACTCCTCAGTTAAGGTAAATAATCTTCAAAGATAAAAAAAAAAAAATAGAACAAATGGGGCTGACCTAAGATCAAAGTTAGAATCCTTGTAACTATTTAAGGACCATAAGTTTACATAGGCTAAATTCTTATCAGGGAAAATGAAAGAAAAGATCATTTACTAATGCCAACATTTCCATCTTTACAAAAAGTAGTAGGCCTATCTCCATCCCTGTGATCACATGGATAGGAAGCAGGCAATTTCCAGAAAAAAAAAAAGTTTGGGAGGAAAGAGTTGAAAATAGGGCCAACCACTAATAGACACAAAATGAGGTCTGTTTTCTGTTTAAAAACAGAAATATAAGTAATTGTCTGCAAAATACGTATTCTAAAAACAATAGAAGAATGGACCAATATCAGATTAGGACAACCTAGGGAGAAAAAAAAGGTTCATCAAGTTTTCAGAGTGAGTTAAGAATAACAACTTATAGGTTAGTTGGCAGAATATGCAGTCAAAAATATCTCAACACAGCAGTATGAACTAACATGGTTAAATGTAATACATCTAAATGTACATCCTGAAATCAAGATTAGAAGTGAAGACAAATGAATATATGAGTCAACACCAAACAACTGAAGGAAAATTCTGAGCTGGCATCTGGACCTTGCAAAAAAGGGGGGTAGGGCTATAATTAATTGTCAATGTCTGCCATAGGGGCTGGTAGGAAGCAAAGATGGTAGCATGCTATATTTCTGTCATTTTAAAGTACAGGATTTATAAAACAGCTTAACAGTAAATAATGGGGAAAAAAAGTGAAAAAACAAACATACAAGCAAAAGCAAGAACAACTACATCAACAGAAATAATTTTAACCACAAGGACTGTGAAAATCTTAACAGTCTGATGGGACTCACAAAATAAAATCTTGTTTTTTATTAATAGAAATACAACTCTAGAGTATATTCAGTTGTTTAATTTGCACATCAGCTGTTTCACTATATGCTTTATATTTGAAGAAAATAGAAATAGACTGTAATAAATATCCTTTATGGAATAGATTTTGCCCTGGAAAGGTTATTCGTTGGTGTGTTTATACTGGAAAGGTGACTTGGAAACCCAAAATAGCTACCTTCAGCATTATGTAGGAGGGTGAGATGATTTTGTGTAGTTACAGGGGCAGAACTAGGGTTAATGGATGAAAGTTAAGAATTAAGTAAGTTTGAATTTGTTAATTCATTATACATTTATTGAGAAACCACTCTATGTGAGGACAGAATATTTGATGAATACAGCAGTTCAGTTATTCAACAATAACATTAAATTCCTTGGAAGAAGTGAGGTTCCTGCCTAATTCAACAGTCATCAAATGACCTCTTTCAGGGAATTTCTCTGCCAAATGGAAGTTAATTTTTTTTAAGATTTATTTATTTGTTTATTTTAGAGAGAGAGAAGGGGGGCAGGGAATGCAGTGTGGATGGGGCAGAAGCAGAGGAAGAGAATGTCGAGCAGATTCCCTACTAAGCCCAGAGCCCAATGCGGGGCTGGTTCCACAACCCTGAGATCATGACCTGAGCTGAAACCAAAAAAAGTCAGATGCTTAACCAACTGAGCAACCCAGGTGCCCCGGAAGTTAACTTTTAAGATCACTTCCCAATCTAAAATTTAGTTACTTAAAAAATCTATTCACTAAATATTAATGCATATTATATGAATATAATATATAATATAAATACAATATACAAATATTGTATAAGTGAATGTATAGATAGATATAAATTCATGATACATATGTGTAAGATACTGTGTGACATTTTAGGTATTCCAAAATTAAAAATATGTATATAGGAAAGGGCTTTTAATTTCAGCAATAATCATTTTACAAAATCAATGGAGTTGCAGATCTGACATCCCTAAATTCTTATGTTTATATGAAATATTTGACCTCACTTTAAATGGATTCTATATATCATATCTATAGCAGAAGTATTTTCTTGGCTTTATTTCCAAAAATGGTGAAGAATAAGATGGATCTAGCATTACCAAAAAACCACTTGAAAAATAACCACTTTAAGGGCGCCTGGGTGGCTCAGTTGGTTAAGCAACTGCCTTCGGCTCAGGTCATGATCCCGGAGTCCTGGGATTGAGTCCCGCATCGGGCTCCCTGCTCGGCAGGGAGTCTGCTTCTCCCTCTCACCCTACCCCCTCTTGTGTTCTCTCTCTCTCTCTCTGTCTCAAATAAAAAAAAAAAAAAAAAATCTTTAAGAAAAATAACCACTTTATAGTTTCTGAAAAAAACCTATGCTTCTAGGATTTTACTATCCAAGAACAGATGTGGAAAACAAAATTTAAGACAGCTCCACATAATAAATATCTGGGTAGCCCAGGCAAAAGTGATGTGGATATATTTGGAGTTTTTTATCTAAAATACCATCTCAATCTGCTTCCTCACTTAGACTGTCAAAATGGAGTTTGAAGTTTATCACCGTGATGCCAAGCCACTTTTCAGATAGCAAATATAAACTTCAGTGAAATATATGCCAAACTGGTTGTTTGGCTGAATTTAACCCACATTGAAATAAAATGTTCAGTTCAATTCTATTTGAATTATAAGAAAGGATCAGTTTTCATTAATAGAAATATCATTAAAGTAAGATCATTACTAAAATTGTATATTTAAAGTCATTTATACTATTTTATTAATCTTGAAAGTCCTATTAGACATCTTAAACCAAAATAATTGGAAAGATTAATCTTTCCAGTTTAATTATATTTTGAATATAGGCAATTTCCATATTTAGAATTGAAATTCATTTTTGGAAAATTTAAACAGCAATAAGTTTATATTTTATTTTATTCATTAATCCCACTATGTTAGGCAATAGAAATACATGTAATAATAAGTCATATTCCTGCCTTTGAGGAATTCATGGTTTTACAGAGCTGTTAATTTGGGAAAAGTATTTTTATATAAAAGTGACCCATCGAACTTAATTTTTATGATCTTTCATTTTTAAATTTTAATCTCACTGTCACCCCTACTACCTGCAAAAGGACCCAGAATTATTAGGTCACGGTTTATCTCTCCCTTGAGTTTGTAGTTTCTCTGCTTTACTACATCCATGAGCTCTCCACAAGTGTTACATATAACTTGTTATTTTCTATAGTTCAGGGGTTGGGAGGTGAAATGGAACAAGTTGTATGTACATATTTTTCTACTGAGTTCACATAAAGACAGAAAAGGCGATATGCAGATTTACAAGTTGTGTGGAGCATGATTGCCAAGCAACAACATCCTCTCTCAACCTCTTGGGAATTACATACTAAGGTAGAAACATGGGCTCCAGAAATACTGTAATCCATCTGTACTGCAAGAGCCAATACAGAAAATGTTGGTATGTATTATGTTAACAACATTAATCTTTTGACAGTTTTTTTTTTCAGTAAGAAAATTGCAAAGCTGAAGAACTAAAGAACATTAGCTAACAGTTCAAACCAACCAAGACAATGTCTTTTCAGATAGTTTTCTGACATTATATAACTTCCAAGTTCACTGGGTGACTTTTAATTGCCTTAGAAATTTTAACTTAATCCTTAAACAAAATTTATTTTCTATTTTTTAAAAATTTTTTATTTAAATTCAATGTAGTTAACATATACTGTATTATTAGTTTCAGGGGTAGAATTTAGTGATTCATCAGTTGCATATAATACCCAGAGTGTAAAATGCAGTCTTGTCTTTCATTTGCTAACCTCTATATTTCTAAAAATCCTGTCTATCTAAGTATCCTGAGACATTCATTTCTTTCCTGTCTTCCATTTTATTTTCTATATATTGGGCATGCAGATTCCTTAATAACTACTTGACTGATAGTCCTAAAATAAGACTGACTACACCACACATTTTCCAATATGTTAGGAAAGTAATTTTATCTTGCTTTATTTCAGTTTCCTCATTTGTGAAAGGAAGGTGGTAATAACTGACCTTCATAATCTTAGAAGATGTTGAGTAAGATAAAAAGGGAGATGAAACACTACTTCATGTAGATAAAAGCTCTCCCATAAAAGTTCACATAAAGACAGAAAAGGCGATATGCAAATTTTTGTTAATCTATTTCCAAACTTGAAACCCTTTGGAGCTCTAGATCACAAAATGACTCCTTCTTGAAGCCTTCAGTCCTTTTCCCAGACCTCACTGAGCAGTCTGACCTCTGAACTCTGTCTGGCACCATCCAACACTCATTAGCACTTACTGTTAAGGAGACAGATGATTTGATTTTTCAAAGCACAATATATGAAACTGCAAAATCTTTAAAAATATATGGCCTTGAATGCTAGTAACTATAATTATATTAAATTATATTAGAATTAGAAAATTCATCTCAAGATCCCCTAATTAAGGAACTGAAAATTACACCAAAGGACCAATGTCCATTGCCTCTAAGCAAACTTTTCCTACATCAGGAAACTGGGTAGCTCTGCATTGTGTTAAAGGTTTTCAAAGTTAAAGATATGGCAGTATAAAATGGTTGCCTATACCAGTATTCACTCATTCTTAAAGCAGACAATTTTTCCTAACATACGGCATATATGGTAGATTGTTTAATTTGCTTAGTGCTATTCATTTCCTTCTTTATTGCCATGCTTCTCTATAGATAAATTGTAGTAGCTTGAATGGTTCTCAAAGATATCAACTCCTATTCTGTGGGACCTTTAACGTTATATTATTTGGGGGGGAACATGGTCTTTAACGATGTGATTAAATTAATGATCTTGAGATGGGGAGATTATCCTGGATTATCTGTACTGGCCCTACATGTCACACATCCTTATAAAAGGGAGGCAGAGAGGGATTTAATGCATGCATACAGAAGAGGAGTCAATGTGAAGACTGAGGCAAAGATTGGAGTTATATGGCCACAAGTCAAGAAATGCTGGAAGCCATTAAAAACTGGAAGAGGCAAGGAACAGATTTTCCCCCAGAGCCTCTCAAGGGAGTGCCATCTAGTCAGCATTTTTATTTTAGCCCAGGGATACTGATTTCAGGTTTCTGGCATCCAGAATTTTGAGAGAATAGATTTTTGTTTTAAGCCACCTAGTTTCTGGTAAGTTGTTACAGCAGCCATAGAAAACTAATACATAAACTATATTTCTCTGTCTCATTCATTTTGTACTTTGCCATGTAACTTGTTTTGGCCAAGGGACTATGAACAGATATTATGGCTGTCATGTTCAAACAGAAGCTTTAAATGCATGCTCCTGTCATCCTTCCTTATAATATATCTGAGATACAGGCTACTCCTTCAGCCTAGGTTCCAGAAGAAATATATAGATTAAAGACCAGCAAAGTATAGTCAAACACAGCCAAGCCTGGCCAAGTCAAGCCAAACTTAAGCTGAACCCAGCAGAGCTGCAGCCCACCTGTGGTGCTCACAAAATGTGAGCAAGAAACAAATGTCACAGACCGGTAACATTTTAGGTTGTTTGTGAATGATAATGTACATAATGAGCCAAAAGTAAATGATAATGCACATAATGAACTTCTGACTATTTTACCCACTCTTGCCTTTTTTCTTTTGATTTTTTCATGATTATTGCTTCTTTTCTTTTAACTAGAGAGGTGTTTCTTCTAATTAAATACTGCTTTTCTGTTAAAAGTTCTCTAGGGAGATGAATACTCAACACTCTCAGGATAACAAGCCCTTAACATGAGTGAAGTGGATTAATAATTCCCTAGTCTTCCCTTCTTTATCACAACTGATGTCAACTTCTTAAATATTTCCTAATTCCAACAATGTTCTATTACTTTGATATTACCAAAAGGTAATATCCTTTCAGAGATGTAAAAACTGTTCTATCACATTCACGACCATAATCAGACAGCTTAGTTTATGTTCAAGGATATCTTAAAGACATTAGATGAGGCATTTTTTCACCGTACCATTTACTTTTTTCCCTTCATTTTTTGTCCAGTCTCTATTTTCCTCCTTCAGATCCCCACAATCAACATTCTGCTTCTTTTTATTTTTTTTATTTTTTTAAAGATTTTATTTATTTATTTGACAGAGAGATACACAGCGAGAGAGGGAACACAAGCAGGGGGAGTGGGAGAGGGAGAAGCAGGCTTCCCGCTGAGCAGGGAGCCCGACGTGGGGCTCGATCCCAGGACCCCGGGATCATGACCTGAGCCAAAGGCAGACGCTTAACGCCTGAGCCACCCAGGTGCCCCTCTGCTTCTTTTTAATATGTATTTTCCTTTCCATCAAAATTTGCTTTTCTATTCCTAAGGTTGTTTCCAAGTACTCAATTCTATTTTTATTTTCAAATTCCCATAGTAAAACCATTTATCTTTTGTTGATGAATATGCCTTGTGAAGTATATGCAAGTGATTCTTATTTTTATTGAAATAATTTTCCACTGTTTATATATGTATTTTGGCATCTTTATCAGAGAAATTATGGGTAAGTGAGGGCAATTATTTTAAAAATTATCACAAAGGTTTATTGATTGCTTATAGATTGCTATTTGAGGAAGGTCAATTTTAGAAAGTTAGACAAGGAATCAGGGCTCCACACAGGATTGTACAGTCATCTCCTATACAAGGGGAAAGTGGTAGCTGAAATTCGGCCTGCCTGCCACTTACTAAGCCCTAGAACTTTACCATGAGATCAAAGCCACATGGTGGGAGAAGTGGTATAATTTTTTGTTTTGCACAAAGTTTCCATACAGACCCCAAAATGTGCCTTTGTGTTCTGTATCCATCTGGAAGAGGTGCCAGAAAGAAGCATTTCAGCAAGGCTCTGTAGCCAGGTCAAACAAATTTGCCTCTGACTCCGTAATCTGGAATGTATAAAACCAACATTGTTGAATTGGTTGGTTGACTCAGAATGGCTGATATCTGACTTGTTCTTTACATTTCCTGCCAGGAGCAAGTGTTCTATGCTCACAAGTACTCACTACAGAGTGACTTCAGTCAGAAGCCTTTTGCTGAGTCTTGCTTCAGACTGAGGCAGAAAAATGCAATTCTAGGATAATCCCTTGAGTCTCCTGGATGTACATGTGAATAAGGGTATAAATGGAAACATGGATCCATGAAACACATGAATTCATATGCCAAGTTATAGCAGTGAGTATTTCTTACAGATAAAACTTGTGACCTTACTTCCTAAGGCCAGTATCGGCTCATGATTGCAACCTTTTTATTCTCTCTGTGTTAGTATATAAAAATCTTAGTTTGACTTAAGTAAAACAATGAAGAAAATGTCTGGTTTTCAGTCTTTGCTGTTTACCATCACCACCACTGTTCTTCATGGCCTTCTATTAATTGATTATTTTTATGTTGCTTAGAGATTCTCTTGAAGTGTTCCTCTTTACTGACCACAGGCTTGCCCTAAAGAATCATTAGCTGAAATTCCAAAGCTGGAGCCTCAGAGACTACCTGTTCAGGTCCCTATTAAGCACCTTCCAGGGCCCACATTCTTTCTTTAGGAGTGGCTGAATTAAAGTACAGCCATCTCAGTAACGACCAGGGTTCAGCTTAGTCTCTTCCCTTTCTGAGATCAAATGGCCTTCAACCCCTGCAGCCCTTTTCCAACATTGCAGCCTCAAAAGCTTAGACTCTCCCAAATTAGAGACCTGGGAAGGATATCTTCAGGGGGCTCCTCCCCTATTTAGCAGCAAATACAAATAATTTCTGAGATAGGAAAACCCAGGACTCAGGTACATGGAGTTGGGTGTAACAAGATTTTTATTTTTCTTGGCTGATAAGAAAAAAAGTCAATTGTATTCCTTACATTAATAATAATAACAGCATTACACTCCATTAAATAACAAAACTGCTAAAGAGTAAAATAAAATACCATTTGAAATAGGTTTTTCTCGCAGTGTATGTGTATGTGTGTTTTGGGGCTTGGAAAACACTATGTCTGTAATTGGGATTTTGAAGTTTTTGAGAGTCTGCCAAACAAGTAAGTCTAGCTCTATGACATAACTCGGCATAAGCTCCAAATTAAATTTAAAAGCAAGAATGTGAGAATATGCTAGACATATTAATCAAAATGGTAAACTTCTTTTGAATTCTTTTGCAGTGTTAAGCCATGGCAATTTCTTGAGCAATTTCCAACCTTGCATTGTGGAAGCTTTAAAGTGTGTTAATAAGTTATCTAGAAATAGGAGGGGGGCTGAAGTGAAGAAATCTTACATAGAGTACCTGTGTTGAATTTCACTCGAATATGTGTTAGATTTATCACTGGTTTTGGCTAAATTCAATAGTGTGTTCACTGAGTAAAGCCAGTGATGGAACCTTGAGTCAGTGAGGTAGCCAGACTGGAAGTGGCCAGGTGCTGGATATTAATAGATCCCTTGGGAGCTGATGGTGGCTACAGGTGGTCAGGACAGGTTTCAACAGCAGCAAGTGCAAGGAATTCCAACAAGAAAAGCATGTTCTGTTAGAGAGACCCACACCTCAGTGATAGGCAGGGTCTTAGAGGATGGGACAAAAGTGAGAGAAGTGTCAGATTGTGGAAGGCTTGAGCAAGCAGTTTCAGAGGCCCAGACAAAATGCTCCCATGACTAACAGAAAATAACAACAGTAATTATTTCTCTTACCATGTGCAAGGCCTTCTGATATTGTTAAAAATCAGTGAAGTTGCTATGATTATTACCATGGTATAGATGAGGAAATTGAGGCTCAAACAAGTAAGTAACTTGCTTAATACACACAAATAGTCAATGAATGGGGTTACATGTCTAATTTAATCTGATCTTTTGGAAGACTATGGGTGGAAGACTCAAAGGGACTAGGATATCAGGCATGAAAGCAACTGAGAGATTTAAGTATAAAGATATAAGGTAGGGATGTGAAATATGAACTATAAAGTGGAGGGGGAAAATGTCAAATTCTAAAGCCCTTTCTGCTAAGCATCTTTTAGTTTAATTTTCCAGCCAACTAGCCTCATCCATCTTTTTCTCCCTGACATCAGGTTTCAGACACTATTATATAAAGTTGACATCTTTCCTCATTCATGCATTCATTCAAAGTACAAATATGCATAAGACTGGCTTATCTTCTGCCATTAAGGAGGTCATTTTCTGGCAGGGTATCCCAGGCTAAGTAGAGAGAAATTCTCCTCAGCTTTCCTCTCCTCTCTGCCATTCCTCCAAAGGCTATGCTACTTTTAAGTATATATACAATCCCCTTCTATTGTAGAGCCTTACTGTAACAAAAACAGGTGGAAGAGCAATCATGACCAAGTTACATATCCCGTGGAGTTCTTAAAGTCTATATATTTCCTGAATGTATTTTAATAAGGTATGTGTGAGCATCCTACGCTCTGTTTTTACTCTTGAGTGGAATGTTTCAAACAGCTCCTCTCCTAAGCTAACTTTTAGTAAGGGCTATGGTAGCCTCTCCTCAATTCCTGGACTGAAAGAGCAAAGCAAGGTATGAGGGAAGAGTTAGGCTCTCAAGTAGCTCATTGACATCACTGAGAACCTCCAATCCAGGACTAGCAGGGATTAACCTTTCACAAGGCCTCTGCACCCCACTGAACCCCCATAAAATGACTCGGTGCACATTTCCTCACTCCGTGGAAGGGGCCAGCAGAAAGCCTGCCTTGATGCTGAGGCACGAATCTGCCCTCATTTCTTTTTCCAGCTCAGAATGGCCTGAAGTGGGGCTGAATCTGCAGGTGGAATTCAAGTGCCCCCAGATGTGAAGGCCAGAGGGCTGGAGGGGCAGGAAGCCAGGCTGGCCATTATATTTATGATCCTACACACAGTCTTCCAATATAAAGCCTCAGTTGCTAAAGATTTCCTTCCAAATTAACATAGAGAGAATTTTTTTTTTCAATTGTGGTTTGCCTGTAACAATTTATACATTTAAATAAAATATTTTACAGAAAAGACATTTTAGGAAAGTTTTAAGGTACTGTCTTACTTTAGCCCTTAGTAACAACATGAGAGTAATGACAGTATAATTTTATCCTCTTTTTCTCAAGCTTTTCATAAGGACAGTTTCCTTTGCTTTTGTCCATTGGACCAACTTATCTCTTCAGGTGTCATCTCTCATTTGAATACCTACTTTTATTTGTCATTATCTCATAGACCAGAAGATTGTTTATCTTCATATATTTTAAAAAGTACTTAGTTATTTTGAAGTCTTTCAGAATAAGCATTTTTAAACCCAGATTGATGAGACTGATGAGTATTTTGAATAGTTTAAGAAAGTAAATTCTTGAAAATCTTGCACTGTAATAGCATTGTGGACTCAAACTCCCAAGACATTCTTTTGTGATATGGCTTGTTCCTGGGTAAGTAACAAAAGAGACTGACATTTGTGTATGCTTATTTATGCTACCTTATGTGTTGCATTTTTATATTAAAATTAATTAGAATTTTCAGAACATGCTAGCATCATATAATAAACCAGGAGCAAAAAGTGAAGACTTATTTTCTTTAAATAGTTTATTTAACTTATTTCGTTCATGCATATTTTATATCATTTAAGCCTCACGACCACTGAGCTTCAGATAGGTTAAGTGTTTTATACAGGATCTGTGCCTAGCAAACATCACAGCTGGAGTTCAGAAGCAGATCTTTTCAGTCTGGGCCAATTATTTATTTCAGCTTAAGCATTTTTTTTTTTAAAGATTTTATTTATTTATTTGACAGAGAGAGACACAGCGCGAGAGGGAACACAAGCAGGGGGAGTGGGAGAGGGAGAAGCAGGCTTCCTGTGGAGTAGGGAGCCCGATGCGGGGCTCGATCCCAGGACCCTGGGATCATGACCTGAGCTGAAGGCAGACGCTTAACAACTGAGCCACCCAGGCGCCCCTCAGCTTAAGCATTTTTAAAGCTACCTACCTAAAATACCTTGAATAGAAAATGACCTAACATTGTGTTTGGGTGAAGCAGAAAGGAGTGAAAAGAACAGGCATCCCATGGGATGAAAGCCCTAATCACAGTTTCCTAGTGATGCTCTGAAGGTATCAGAAGAGTGTACTTTCTGCTTCTCAGACTGTAGTAAGTCTTCTTCCTTAGGTATTCTACTTTCTGCCAGGGGACAAGAAATGCCACAGAATACAAGTTAGTAAAGGACATAAACAGGCAGTTTGTCAAAAAAGAAATACAATGCCTTTTAAATGCATCAAGTGCTTTTCAATCATGTCCTGACAAATTATAGCCGTAATGAAGTGTCATTGTTCACCTACTAGATTGAGAAAGCTAAAAAGTTTTTAATGGAATTGGTAAAAAATATAAGGAAACTATGAGTGGAACTTCATACAACATCTTTGAAAAAAATTGGCATATTTATCAGAACATTGAGAGCACTTCCTATTTGCATTCTACTTCTGGGAACTTATCCCATAAAATACGAACACATGCGAAATGACATAAATAATGAAAATACTTACAATAATGAAAAATAAATATATTTCTATCATTATAGGACTAGTTGAATAACTTATGGTATATCCGTGCAATGGAAAAATACTGCAAGTATATATATATATATATAAGTATATATGTACACATACAAATAGGTGGTACATACACATTTGCTGTTAATGATATATCGTGGAGACTGTGATAAAACAAAGCAATGTGAGCACATAGACGCATAGAATAATATGGAAGCTTATATAAAAATCTTTTAAAATATTGTTGCCAACAAACAGGGAAGGAGACCAAAAGCCAGTGGGGACAGATAGACATATTTTCATTACATACACTTTTGTCTTCTTTCACCTTTTTTATATTTACATTTATTTTAATAAAAAATAATAGCCAATGCAAAAAGTATTCAAAATGAACAAATATTTATTGCTGTGGTAACTAGGATTCTAAAATGGCCTCCAAGATTTCCTGCCTCTTGGTACACATGCCCTGTGTAATCCCCAACCCGTGAGTACAAGTGAGCCTATCAACATGATGGATTTCACTCCTGATTACATTACCTTAGATTAGATTATGGTAAAGGTGAAGGGGTTTGCAAATGTAATCAAAGGCCCTAATCAGTTAACTTTAAGTTAATCAAAAGTGAGATTTCCTGGGTGAGCTTGACATAATCAAATGTGCCCTTTTAAAGAGGGTTTAGAGGTCATAAAAATATTCTTGTTGGCCTTGCAAAAGTAAGCTGCCGTATAGTGAGGGGGCCTGTGCAGCAGGAACTTGAGGATAGTCTTTATTAGCTGAGAGCAATCTCTGGCTGACAGCTTGATTACACCCTTGTGAGGCTCTGAGCAGGGGACCCAGTTAAACTATGCTGGACTCTTGGCCCATGAAAACTGTGATAAAATACATTTGTGTTGTTTTCAGTTGCTAAGTCTCTGGTAATCTTTTTTTTTTTTTTTTGCAGTTATAAAAAATGAATACAACTGAATACTCACTGTACACCAAGCGAATAGGTTTAACCACAACATGATAAAGAAAGTTTTCTCTTTTGTCAAGTAAAGAGAATTGAATTCCGTAAACTAAATCCTCATAATATAACACCCATATGTTGAAATATAGCAACCATCAGAGCATCTACCAAAACATAAAGTAGGCAGTGAGAGAGCAACCTTGCCCTGCATATTTCAATACAGATTGGTGAATTTAGCCTCCCAGAGCCCTGATATTTATATTGTCTGCTGAACCAGCACTGCACAGAACACCTCCCATGGAAAAGGGCGTGTCTTGATGGACAGGCAGCAAAAGGGACAAGTGTGAGCCTTCCTCCAACAACAGTCATGGCCTGAGAAAATAAGTAAGGATCAGAGTGATAGCAACTGTGAAAAAGTTAAAGCATGTATGAATGAAGCCACAGAATCGTGGTTCTAAAATTTATGTCTCCATCACTTAACACACATTAAAAATCAGTTTCTTTAGCTCTAAACAAACCCAATCAGTGTGACTAAGAAGGTCTAGGATGAGGCACAGGAACTAGCATCTTTAACAGGAATGTCAGGTGATTGTGATGCAAGGGTCTAGGGACCACAGTTTGAGCAGCTCTGGTTGAGCTGTGAGTCTCATCCATTGGTGGCATCCTATCAATGCATCACTGTACCTAGATAGAGTGAGATTGAAAGAGAACTGGCATGAGAAAAGGGTGTAAACCTAAGATGCCTGAGGAAAGGATGCTTTAGGGTGAGTAATACTTTCGGTAAATGAATTATCCTCTCCATAACTAAGGGAATCTTACTTGAACAATGTATATGAAAACACTGCTCTCCCATACTGAGATCATGACCTGAGCTGAAATCAAGAGTCCGTTGCTCAATAGACTGAGCCACCCAGTGCCCCTGCTCTTTCCTACTTTTGAAGGTATTGTGGAAACAAAATGTATTATGTATGTGAAGAGCTTTGAAGGGCAAAGTTTTTTTTTTAATTAGTGGAAGATACTATAATAAATTTCAAAATGATGTGGTATTATTAACATTGTCTTAAAATGTGATCCCCCCCCCATGGCTTTGGTGTTTTATGGTTAAATACCACTTTAAAACACATAGAATCATCATTTATCTTCATCTATAAGAACAATTCTCTTATCATTTATATGGAAGTCAGTCCTAGAACTATATTAGTCTAAATAAATTTATTAATTGAAACAGTTACACATTTTCTCATGCTTTGTTCATATGCAGATGGTAAGAACATAGTATGTGCCAAGCACACAAAAAGATGTCTTGGATTTGTCAAGCAAAATATTGTAATGCTACCTGATCAGTACATGTAGAAACTGTATGTATAAACTTAAATGGCACAAAAAAGGTGAATTCTAAGGGGGTGGGAATTAAGGAAAATCTTCACAGAGGAAGTGAATATTAGCAAAGGTGAGCTATGTGTTAGCAAAGACATGCCTCTTAAAAGCTATGGGAATTTGTATCAATTAGGATGTTTTTAATAATAAAGAACAGAAGACCCATCTAGAATTCACTCAAATAATCTGAAAATTGCCATCTGTTATAGCAAGATTGGAGATAGATAACCTCCAGAGTTAATGCAGTGGCTTGTGGACATCATTAAGGAATCAAGTTTCTTTTCTTTTATGTTATTCTCAGAGTTAACTTCTGTCCTTGAGTTCTTCCCCTAAAAGTGTTTAGAGTATCCCATCCTCCCAAAATATCTACCAATAATAGGAACAAGGGGAAGTTCTAGTCTTGTCCTGGCTTTAAAAGTGAGAAGAACTTTACTGGAAACCTTGGCTCACATGCTTATACTAAAAGTGATCTCTGGCAAGAGGGAAGGCTAGGAGAAGAGAAAAACACCATGGTGGGCTTAGACTAATCATGATTCACCCATGAGAGCTGTGGAGGGATCACTGCCCTCACTCAGTCCCAAGTATGTGAATGCTATAAATGCTATATGGAGGAAGCAAAAAATTCAGTTGTTGTACATTTTTTTTTTCTTTGCAAGGGGAAATGGGATGAGGATGACTGTTGGAGGCAAACAAATTCCGGAAAGTGTGTGAATAAATGGAACCATTAGCAGGTATGCCCTTTGGGAAACTGCAACTAATTCAGCATAACTAGGTCATAGAGACCAAGCCAAGCTTGATAGACACAGATCAGGGAGAGTCTCATGTTTATCCTATAGAGAATAGGGTGGTAGAAAATTACATGGTGAAACTTGTGTTCTAGAAAGATCATTATGGAAAGATGACTGATTTTGTAGGCAAGCAGACTAATAGGAGGACATTAGGAAGTTCAGGCGAAGGATTAGACCTTAAAGGACTGGCAGTATATGTGAAGGCAAAAATGTCTGGTTCCAGAGATACTTGAGAGATAAAACTAATAGGATTTAGTTACCAAATACTTGGTGGGAGGGGTGGTGGTTAAGTCAAGGCCAATATCAAGTAATATTCAGTTCTCTTCATTTTGTACATTAAAAATATACAATAAGAGGTAAAAACAGAATTCTCTTATGTAGAACTGTGAAAATACTGATTTAATTGAGATAATTTCAAAGATGATAATGGATAAATGCATTTAAAGTTTGAGCCATAAGTAAGTGGCAAATTCTGAAATTTCCACATATGGATATAATTTCAAAATATTTTTCTAAAACTATTGATTGATTCTTTGTTAAACATCCTCACTGTAATGTCTTAGAGCAGAAATATTTATTCTCACCCCTAAAAATCTAGTACTTTATAAAAAAACCACAATTTTAAAAATATGCATTCTAGGGGTGCCTGGATGGCTCCATTGGATGAGCCTCTGACTCTTGATTTCAGCTCATGTCATGATCTCAGGGTCATGGAATCAAGTCCCCTGATGGGCTCTGTACCTGGTGTGGAGACTGCTTAGGATTCTCTCTCCCTTTCCCTCTGCCCCTCTAACCCCACTGCTTGTGTGTGCATGTGCTCTCTCGCTCACTCCTCTCTCTAAAAAAAATGTGTGTGTGTGTATATATATATACACACACATACACACACATTCTAGTAAAATTTTGGACACTACTTTTTTCAAGGTTAATTTTTGTTAACAATTTTTTTTTTTCAGAAAACACTAAAAAAGATCAAATCATTTTCTTTGTGATTGCTTGTCTACATTTTAGCAGAAATTATTTGATGTGGAAAAGAATTTATGTGTTGTTCATTGGGGGACCCATCAGGTCTTTAGAGAACCAGGTCCCTCTTGTGGGAATAGCCTCACACTTGGAGCTCAGCTGGCACTGGCAGGAATAAGGCTGTAATCTATGTCTGTTATAGAGCTTTCTCTGTGTGAAGCAAAGTGATCTGTTCAAGTATTGAACTCATGACCTTTCACTCACTGGCAGCAAACTCCAACCAACTAGCCTAGCAGCTGAGAGTAGAATGGAAGAATTCCCCCCATAAATGTCTGCTTCAGAGCTTGATCCAATGGAAAATACACTCTGGCCTCCTTAGCTGGAACACACTCCCTGTGAGAAATCAATTAAGTCAAAATAACTGTCTTTTGTGAAAATCTGCCTTTCTAAATCTCAGAAACAAAAATCCTTTCCACAGTAAAACAAGGCAGCCAAACAAGACCTACAAGTGGAAATCCAGTAATTTATCAGGGCAATAATCTAAAGCTGATTTCTTACAACATTGGTCTGGCTTTTTTTTTCTCCTCTTGAGATATTAAAGGGGAGAACCCCCTTTTCATTCATTATTTGCTGAATTCATATAAAAAGTTTAGTTACTATGTAAACATCACAGGCAACTACTTAGATTACTCAAAACATATTTCCATATCAGATTCACTGATTCAGTACTCTGAGATTATAGAAAGTGAGTTATTTTGCGAGGAAGACAAACTTCATTAACAACTCTACTGTTTTTACAGACTTCATTCCCACATTTGACAGTACATTTTTATTTTTATTTTTTTTAAAGATTTTATTTATTTATGAGGGGTGAGAAGCAGAGGGAGAGGGACAAGCAAACTCCATACTCAGCACAGACCTCAGGCTCTATCTCAGGATCTTGGGATCATGACCTGAGCTGAGACCCAGAGTCAGATGCTTAACCAACTGAGCCACCCAGGCACCCTCAACAGCACACTTTCAAATCAGTCTATGAATCAATCAGATCCTAATTGTTTCTTCAGACCTCATCTATCTAAAAGAAGCTAATTAAGGAAGCAGAACCTTAGACAACAGCTAAAAGTTCAGAAATAGAGGGAAAATACCTGTATTAAATACTGAAATGTAACTGCTTCTATATTTTGATCTCAAGGCTTGCTATAAAAGTGAATCCTAGAGACCAAGACAATGGCTCAGTTGTTATCTCATATGTTTATAGTTACCATGTACAACATTGTGCATTTAAAAGCTCTTAAATTTGCCAGGAAGCTGACATGACAAAAGAGAACCTTTATCTTTAAAAACATTTTTAAAGGATTTTTTTTTCCTGAAATAGAGGTCTAAGTTGTGTCAGCTTATTGGCAGCATCCAGTTTTGCATGTTCCACATTAATTATTTTGACTTTTCCACCCCAAATTAACCCATTTTCCCACCTTTGGGTTAGAATGTATCTGGCTAATATGATAATTGTAATAATACCAACCTATGTTAATCTTAAATTTTACCCTCCAATATGCAACAGAACAACATTCATTGAATATGATAAGAAGTCCTCATATCCATGCTGTGCCATTTCTTTGTGCTATAATAAGGGAAATTGTTTTGTCTATGATTATAAAAAGGAAACTTGGAAGTCTCCATTTCTACATAGCTTTATAGAATGCAGTTTCATATTTTATAACTACATAAATAGTTGACAAATTATAAAAATATATAAACATCACTTGGTATCTACAACATTTTAAATTTTCTATTCTTGATCTGTTTTGGTTATGTTATTTCTAAGATCATTTCCATTTTGCCAGCATTAGTCTTTAGCTTTTTACAATTAGATCAATTCTCTCTTCTCTAAATTTGATTCTAGTTTCAGAGGAACTGGTTTTGTGTATAAACCCAGACACAAAGATGCACAAAATCTATACTATGCTTTTAAATCCATATAATTTCTATACTCTTAGTAAAATACAAAAGCAAAAAGACATTTGCAGTCATTGCTTGGTGTCAGATGGAGTTTGAAGCTAGGCTCTGTTGTTGATTTCATTGGGGGAGATTATTTAAATTCTCTGAGCTTTGTTTCTCCATCTATAAATGGGGAAAATAATTCTTACATCAAAATCTCTTAGGTGTACAAGAGGGATGGAAAGAGGTTTATACAAAATGATGATTATATAAAGGGTATCATGGTACTTGGCACATATTAAAAAGTGGTAATTTTATTTGTGTACACAGCCCTACACAGGAAATTTTTTAAAGCTCAAACCTATCCAGATCTAATGTTTAGATAGTTGGATATTCAAAAGGACAATTACGTGATTGTTTAATCTTTAAATAGGACTCTAAGTCTAGGGATTAGAAAAACAATGTTATTCACTACTACTTTTACATAAAAGGCAAGAGGATCTGAAACACCTAGATTTATAGACCTCTCTTGTCCTTTGCCATAATTGCCATGCCCAAATGATACTGATAGGAAGAGAAACCCTCCACTTCGGGGAACTGAAAATTCACAGAAGGCTTGAAGTTACAGGGAATCACCATATTCAGAAAAGATGGCGGCCACCTGGGAGAATAAGCTTTCAGTGCAGTTTTCAAAACATAAGAACAATGATGTTTGGAAACTTTCTGCACTTAAAAGGGGAAAGGAAAGTCAGGAAAGTAAATCTTTTCCCTTAAGGAAGTTCTTAACAGTATTTATAGCTAATAGACAGTAGAACGGTGGGAAGACATTTTGCTAAACATCAAAACCAATTGTGTGACTACACTTAACCTCTCTGAGTGGTGACCTCACTTCTCTGGAACAGGAGAGCTTAGTATCAAACTGTATTTTATTTTTGGAAAAGAATTAGTTATTGTTAGTTTCAAGAACATGGCTTCATGTCACAGACATAATATTGAGTGAAAGCAGCCAGACAAAAGAAAGTAAAAAAAATACAGTGCCACTTACATGAAGTCAGGAACCAAAGAAACTAATTTCTTAGTGATTGAAGTCAGAAGAGTGGTTATCTTTGTGGAGAGGGATCGATTGATTGATTGATTGATTGATTTTTTAAAGATTTTATTTATTTGACAGAGAGACACAGAAAGAGAGGGAACACAAGCAGGGGGAGTGGGAGAGGGAGAAGCAGGCTCCCCGCTGAGCAGGGAGCCCGATGCGGGGCTCGATCCCAGGACCCTGGGATCATGACCTGAGCCAAACGCAGACGCGTAATGACTGAGCCACCCAGGCGCCCCTGGAGAGGGATTTATTGAGTGGGAGGACCACAAGGGAGCCTTCTGGGGACTGGAAATATGGTAGTTAATGGGTGTGTACATAAGTTAAAAATTCATCAAGCTATAAAAATAAGATCTACGCACTTTAGTATTGTGTATGTTACGCATTAAAAAATTTAAAAATATATGTCACAGTATTTTGAGCATCTTCTAAAATACATTATAGTTTCGACTTTTACATAATGACTACAAAATGATTTATACTCCTGATTGCATTTTCTGAGCCTGTAAATGTGATTGATTTCTTCATGGAGTCTCAAGAAAAATAATTGAGATTCTTGAGAAAATTAACACACAGCACTGCATAAATAGTGTATAATTTACTAATAAGATATTTTCTTTGGGGGCACGTGGGTGGCTCAGTCGGTTAATCATCTGACTGTTGGTTTCAGCTCAGGTCATCTCATTGTTTCTAACACTGAGCCAGGCACAGGGCTCCACACTCCACAGGAAGTCTGTTTGAAGAGTCGCTCCTTCTGCCCCTCCCCCAACTCATGAGTGTGTGTGTGTGTGCGCGTGCACGCGCGTGCGCGAGCGTGCACGCTCTCTCTCAAGTAAATAAATCTTTTAAAAAGAAGATATTTTCATATAAAGATAGATTTTATACCCCTTTTCCTTATCTGTCCTATGGCTAGGTTTTTTCCTACCTAAAAGGATTCATTTATTAAGTAGAATATCTTATTCTGTGACCATGAAGACAAGTAGAAAAGCAATTGATAATTGGTATTGCATTCTAGAGCAGTGCTACCCAATGAAACTATCTGTGATGATAGAAATATTCTATGTCCTTGCTGCCAATATAGTAGCCACTAGCCACATGTGACTATTAGTACTTACAGTGTGGTTAGTGTGACTAGGGCCCTTAATTTTAAATTTATTTAAATTTAACAAATTTAAATTTAAATAGCCACATATGGCTAGTGGCTACCATGTTGGACAGCACAATTCTAGAGCTTAAAAAAATAATTTCATGTATTTTTTCATGTTTTAGAACAAACCTGCACATATTATTTCCAGTTTACAAATGTTAGAGCTAAAGCTGAGGGTGGCAAAGGGATTTGAGCAAGATCCACTTGGCAGAATTGTAATTCTTTTATAATATACCTCACAGCTTCTCTGGGTACCCCATGGTCTCTATTATCTCCTTTCCTGTCACTTAGTTACTCAGAAAAAGGACTGCTTTTAAAAATATAACACATTTTAATAGTCATTGAAAACATTAAATTACATAGAAGAAAAAAGACTTAATTTGTCATCCCCAAACTTCAAATGCTTTAATGGCTCTTAGAATGAATCTTAAACCTTTCCACATGACCCACGAGCCTCATATCATCAGAACCACTCATTTCTAGTGTGACATCTCAGTTGAACCTTGTGACTATCGAATTGTTCTTTATGCTTTCTGGAAGGGTGGGCTCTCAGGGCCTAGCACGGCTGACTTCTTGTCACCTCTTCAGACATCGGTTCTTGACCAGCCAGGCTAAAGCAGAATCTATACTCTCCCCTGATCTCCTTTTCACTTCTATTCTAATACATCAAATGTTTCTCTGGTTTTATTTTGTCTTTAAAGATTTATTTATTTATTTATTTATTTATTTATTTATTTATTTATTTGAGAGAGAGAGCACAGATGGGAGGGACAGTGGGATAGGGAGAATCTCAAGCAGACTCCCCACTGAGTGTGGAGTCCGACTCTGGGCTCGATCCCACGACCCTGAAATCATGACCTGAGCTGAAACCAAGAGTCAGACAGTTAATTGACTGCACCACCCAGGCACCCCTCTCTGGTTTTACTTACAGTGTTTCCAGATGAGTACGAGAAATTTGGAGTTACATTGACTTACACAAGTGTGGACACTGGCTTATGTAATTGGATAAAAAAGAGGCCATTTTTTTCCCTCTCTCTTAACAGTGAAGCAACTTTTTCCCAGAGGTTCAGCACAATCTTCCTCTCATGTTTAATTGGCTAGAATTGTTTACATGACCATCCTGAACCAACATCTGAGGTCAGGTGAATTTAAAAACTGCTTTAATTAGGTTTGAGTTGCTCAACCAATTGCTTGCAAAGAAATGGAATTACTTTTAGAACAATTGTGTTCATACCCGCTACTAGGATAGACATCAGCTTGCCCAGAAGTGTATGAGCTATATGGGGAAAAAGTAAATCCCCAAACATCAGAGCAAATAGATGCTGGGGAGGAAAACATAAGGTGCACTACAACCCGGTTTTAGTTCTCATAGCACTGTTGCCACCTAAAGTGGTTTATAGGCTTTTAAGTTGATTTTCTTCATTTCCCCCAAACCCATAAGAAGAGGGATCTGGTATGGTTGGTCCACTGCTGCGTCCTCAGAGACTAAGTTTAACACATGGCATATTAATAAATTTCTGCTGTCAAAATAAAGGTCACTCTACCACTCCACTTGTTCTTTTTTTCCTAGCGAAATTCCACTCATTCTTTTGGTCTTGACCTTGATATCACTTTCTCTACTAAAATGTTACTTACCTACCAAATTTAGTATCCCAGAGCAGCACGGAATAATTGTGTATTTAATAATCTCTGTCTATCACAAGACCATAAACTCCAAGATGTTGATCCTCTCTTTCTAACTTGGTCACTGTTGTATTGACAATGTTGAGCATTATTTCTACAATACAGCAGATATTCTCTATATATTTGCTGACTAAAGGAATAAATGAAGGAAACAATACATATAGGTTCTGTTTGAAAGTGTCTTTTCTTTCAGCTAATGTGTCCTTTAGGGGAGAAAATATTGGAATCATCAGTTTAGTGTTTTAATATGGCAACCCTATTGTAACAATTTAAGGTGGCAAAAGCCTATAGTTACCATAAATAATATATAAATTAAGAAATGTGTAGCAAACAAGCAGATGGATGCCAGTACTGATGTCCACAGGAAAGTCTGCTGAAGTATGGCTGGGCCTTATCAAGTAAAACATTGATGTTAGGATCTGGCCCCATGCCTTAAAAAAAAAAACAGCTTTTGGTGCTCAGGAATAAAGAGGTCTTCAGGGAACTGAAAGAAGTGAGAGTTTATTAATTTATGATGAGAAAAAACTATGACATGAACTAGATTAATTGAAGTCCAAATTACCAAAGCATTCTTTCCCTGAATCATGCTACATGGGAAGTCAGACATCAGTAATGTGCTTTAGTAGGTGTAAATTTAAAAAACAAACAAAAATACCTATCTATCTATCTATCATCTATCTGCCATAGTTAAGATATGTTTAAGTTCTTCCACACTGTGTAAATAACTTTGCCAATTGTATGAAAATTAAAGTCAGTTGATCAAGACAAATTTTAGCCAAAACAATGGGAAAACTGCTTACTATAGAGCTTTGCCAAGTCAACCAGAGTATTAGAATACTTAGGCAATATATTACAAAATTCTGCTTTAATATCCTCGTGCTTTCTGTTTGATTCCTGACCTGATGATCCTAAGCTTCTATTTTACTTTATACTGTTATGTATAGATACAATTTTTTAATGCTATAGTGGTTTGTGTTTGTTTTTTGTCAGTCTTAATTACCAATGAAACTTGCCTGTTCCTACAACAGGTTCCTTGATTAAAGAGATTGTTTTCATCATATTCAAACTTTTTGTTTAGCTTAGTACTTCAGGGCAAGCTAACTTTTCATTAAGTATGAGTTTTATGGTTAAAACTTCTACATAAACTTTAAAATATACTTCATTTAAGCCCAAAAGACGGAATCGTGTTCTATTTCATTTTCTACACTTTCCTTTGTCAAGATATCTACTCAAGTTTGGAATTCCATAAAACTTTTGATGTCAACTCATATTACCAGCCACTTTTTCTTTTGCTTTATTCAGCTGGACTCCTTGTCAACTAGAGCTTCTGACAACTGTGAAAACACTATTTTAGATTCTTTGAGTAAATTCAAAAGAGATGGGTTAATTTTGCTTTGTAGTCCTTGGTGTTATAAGTCATCTTCAATATGTCATTGCTCTTATTATTTCCTTATTATTTCCACATAGGCACATATTGTTTTCCTTTTTATATTTTCTTTTCTATGGTCATCTTGATGTAACGTGAGAGATGAACTTTATTTCTGAAAAAATCAATGTGACATGATCCAAACAACATTGACTACACAGAGGGATTATTGACGTGCTTGCCTGAGGTCTTCTAATAATTATGGATGTGTTTGTCATTTGAACATTTTTCATGGAAACTTAAGATGTTTAAAAGATGTTTATATTTTATGTGGGGCTAGAAATATATTATTATTTTAAATAAGATAATGTCTCCTCAAATCTAACCAAAAAAAATAGTAAACCTTTAATTATTTTTTTATTTTATTTATTTTTAAAGATTTTATTTATTTATTTGATAGAGAGAGATAGCGAGAGTAGGAACACAAGCAGGGGGAGTGAGAGAGGGAGGAGCAGGGTTCCTGCCGAGCAGGGAGCCCGATGTGGGGCTCGATCCCAGGACCTGGGATCATGACCTGAGCTAAAGGCAGACGCTTAACGACTGAGCCACCCAGGTACCCCATATTTTTTTAAAGATTTACTTATTTATTTTAGAGAGAGAGAGCATGTGGTGGGGAAGAGCAGAGAGAGAGGGAGAGAGAGTCTTAAGCAGACTCTGAGCACAGAGCCCGATGCGGGGCTCGATCTTACGACTCTGAGATCATGACCTGAGCTAAAACCAAGAGTTGGACACTTAACCAGTTGTCTACCCAGGTGTCCCAAAAAATCAGTAAACCTTTTAAAAGGTTTAAAAGGTTTAAAGCTAGTTTATTTTTTGAAAAAAAAAAAAAAAAAAAGGGAATTGCATGACCAGAGTGTATGATAGTTGGTAACAGAATGTAGTAAACAGGGGACTTCTTTCCTTCCTTTCTTTGCTTCCTTTCTTAGGCTTTCTAGGAGTGAATAAGAATGATCTTCTAAACTATGGCAGGATTAATCAGAACAAATTTCTTATCTGTGCTAGTTAAATGGCAATCTATAAGCAAGACTTATAGATTGCTATCAGAACCTAGTACGTGCACATGTGCGCGCACACACACACACACACACCCCAAAACTAGGTAGGTCCTACCCGATTATTTTTATAAACTCATATTGCCCCATGTAAGAGAACCTGAGTCATTAGCACCCCTTAAGAAATTGATAGTTAAAAGCACATATTTTCATCTGCATATGCTGCATCGGTACACCACTGAGGAATAAATGAACAACTGCGGCTACTCTGGCTGCCACACGAACCCCAGCTCTGCCAAGACTGCCACTTCTCCCCTCTTTGTGCTGTCTTTCTTAGCCTTCCTGGCACCATCGTTGGTGTCTCTACTAAAAGTTGAATGAAAAGTAAAATCATACAACCCTATAGCTTTAAAGACAGGGAAAGAGTATCAGGAGGGAGGGTTAAAAGGAAAACAATGAATGAAGAAAGTAAAATGTAACCCAGTAACCCAGCCAAACAAGACAATGGGTACAAACTGAAGTCACAGTGACCTTATTACCCAGACTTTACTAGTTTGTCTTCCATAGTTGGATGACCTCATCATCCCCTTTCCAAGTGTTCTTACTGTGTGTCATGTTCTTCCATCCATAGTCCTGAGTTTTAAAACATGTGAGGAAGACGCTTCACCATTGTCAGGATAGCAGTACCTTCTAGAAGGTTGATTGCCATGCCTAGAGTTTATTCTGCTGGTGCCTCAAAAGCTGCAAATCACTGGAGGTGACTGTGACCAAACATTATACTTTCAGTTTCCTATACTTGTAACAAAGTCTAGATACATCAGATTGGCTGCTAGAGACAGCTGTGGACATGGTACTGAAGAAAATGTATTGAACCCCCTCCCCCACCTTTTGCCTTAGAGTTGGACAGACACCTACCAACTCTAGCTATGTTCAGGGTAGCCAGTTCAATTTACTTAGCATCTCCTCCATCTCTGGGGCATTTAAATGGATCCTTCTCCTCAATGATGAATGATGCAGACTTACTACCTTTGAAAATCATACTCTTCTCTCCTTCTAGTGACTTAGTGATGTGGAGGGCTAATAGACTACTTATTGTCTCATGACATCTGGACTGAGATATCTGTTTGGCCTCCATTACCCCACCTATTAGCAATCACCCCCACCCTAAGACTATTTGTGTATTTGGCATAAGACTTGTTCTATCTTCAAAATGTTGCCCCTTGCATCTGCTTCTCTATTCTCTCAGTTTCACTATGAAACACCACATGTTTAGCAGCCAGGTCAGTATCTAAGTCTTCTTGATGATTGCCACTCTCTATGAACAGCAATAAAAGTTGGGTAAATCCAAGATTTTCTCTGTTCATATCCATTCCTGTACTTTGTTCCCTGGCTTGTTTGTGCTTTAGTTCAACAAGGAGGGAAGAAGAAAGTCCCACTTGGTTCCACATTCAAGTCACATTCTCCAATTCAGATCTTCCCCCTGCTAAAGTTAATATGTTGGTTCTTATCCTACTTATCAATTTCTCAATTGGTTTAAAACCTTACTCGTAGAGAAGGTGAGAAATAATTTTCTCCAAACTACAACACATTGTTCTTGTGAGATTGTCCTCTCTTCTCTCTCCCATTCCTTCTCCTCTCCTCTCTGATGCCTCTATCCCATTCTTACTCATTTTCCAAGCAGAGTAGTTCAAAGCTCTTTTTTTGTCCTATTGCAAACCATGCTGTTAGAGTCTCGTTTTTCATTCTAAACAGTTTATCAGTTTATTTTGCTAAACAAAGCTCTTCTCTAAAAGAAATCTTGAATTCAGCTGTGATGATTTTCTCTTTTTACTGTTAATCGATCTTAGTCTTGTCTTATTCATTTGCTTAATGCATAATCTGTAAGTATTGATGCTTCATTCCTTGATAATTATGAAAGAATAAGTAATTATTCTATATAATTAACAAAATATTGTCTCAGCTATGCTCTAGCTTTTCATTCTCTGCTTGAGAGTTTTATGTGTACATTCTGGAGGGAAAACAAATGAACAAGTAAACCAAAAATCAAAACAAAATGAAACAATTCTTCACCTTTTCACATTTCTGCCTCAGCTCATTAATTGGGAAAGTTTTAGTAGTGGATAAGTATCTGCCCTTGCCCCTACCTTTCATTATCTCTCATGACCTCTTTCACAAGGGAGGAGAAATGACTTCTTTAATCTGAAAACCTAGGAGGAGTTTCTGGGTAGACATTATCTGA
This sequence comes from Phoca vitulina, assembly GCF_004348235.1. Lineage (NCBI taxonomy): Eukaryota > Metazoa > Chordata > Mammalia > Carnivora > Phocidae > Phoca > Phoca vitulina. The sequence goes on from NW_022589707.1 coordinate 73,997,345, forward strand.
GCCGGTCTGAAATTCTCTCTTAGAACCAGCTTACCCACAGACCCCACTAGTTCTTCTCCATGCTACTTGTGTGATGATGTAATCTCACCAAGACAGCCCTGCCCTAGTTGTGGGATGTCACCATTGTCCATCTCTTCAACCTATGAATGTGTGCTTTAGTTCCATTCAGGAGGGAAAAAAGCAGAAAACCCAATCTTGGTCTAAATTCAATCCTACAATCCAACCCTACCTCCAATTAAATTGATACTCTCTTCCTTATCTAACTCATATATCTATTTTTGAATTGGCACAGATCTTTGTAGGGGAACTGATAAGAAACAAGACTATTCGATACTATAACACATTCTTTTTATAGTGTTGATATTCTTTCCATATGGTATCGTTGTGTTGACTGGATTCTATGATTAGACAAAGAGCTGAAAATTGATAACTAAGTATCTCTATGTATGGACACAGTGTTAATTCTTGCCTAGCAGTAGTTACCAGAAGAGTAGCTTGGAATAATTAAAGTTAGGTGCTGTGGACTGAACTGTGTCCCCCTCAATTCATATGTTGAAGCCCTAACCTCCAGTGTGATGGTATTTTGAAAATGGGCCTTTGGAAGGTAGTTAAGTTTAGATGAGGTCAGGGGCCACGTGGGGCCCTCATTATGGAATTAGTGCCCATAAGGAAGACACATGAGAGAGCCTGCTCTTGCTCTCTATCTGCCATTTGAGGACACAGCAAGAGGGTAATCTGCAAGCCAGGAAGAAAGACTCACTAGGACCCAACCGTGCTGACATCCTCGTCTTGGACTTTTAGCCTCCAGAACTGTGAGAAAATAAATGTCACTTGTTTAAGCCACCCAGTGTATGGCATTTTGTTACAGCATCCCAAGCTAAGCCATTTAGTTATTCAAACTACATCAGCAGAACTTTCTAGCTGCATGGTATGGAGCAAGGAACTTCAGGCTTTTCAGCTTTTGAGATTTTATGGAGCGAGTGGTTTATTTTATGCCTACAGAAGAAATCTGAGTTTGTACCTATGTACCACAAAAAGCCTATAGCTGTTTTCAGGAGTGAAGGATGTGTTTTGGATATGGTTTAAAAGAAAGTAATAAATGATAATGTGAAGAACAAAAAAGAATATGGAGAGGGTACACAGAGGTTTGAAAGACATAGCCAAATAAGTGATTGTTTCACTGGTTAGGTAAGGGTAAAGTACATCGAGTGAAGTGGGGATAGAGAAAAAAAAATCAGATCCTTAAGTCATTTCTGATGCAGTATCAATAGAATTTTTTACAGTTGAATGCATATCATTAATCTGAATTAAAAATAGTTCAAGAAAAAACAGGCAAACAAGACCATGGATGGCCTCTATCCTTACCTTGAATAGCCTTTGGCTAGAAGGCACTAAAGGTGTCTGGAGTAGGATTCCCTTTCCTATAACTGATTATTCCTATGACACATATATTTTCTTACTTAATATAGTATGTTTTCTATATTCTGTGTTGTAAAATTGAAAAAAGATCTCCTTACTTCTCTTCCATTATTATTATTTATCTCCCTGCTTTCTAACATGGTGATATTCATATCTACCAGTAAGAATGTGCAAGTCATAACGTAGCTTTAAGAAGAGTTGTAACCGGAGATAAAAAAGAAAAAAGAAAACATTAAACAGGAGTCAAGACACCTCATCTAAATTCCTGTTTCATTCACTTGCTGTGTAACTGTAGAACAGCCATACTTTAGTGTGTCTTACTTGACTGAGAGTGAAATCCTTAAGGAATTCTCATCTGCCACTCAATTTTCAGGCCTCCCCACACCCCAGTCTGGTAAGATTAGAAGCTACAGTATTAAACATAAAATGTTCAAATATTGTTTTATGAATGAATATGGCATGCTAAGTGCTGTGTTCCATTCATTACCTATAATATCACATTTAATCCTTATATGATTATTTCTAATTTGCCTATTTATCCCCAGGATGTAGCCTGGGGCTAAGCATATGACAGATGTTCAACAAATGTTTCTTGAACTGAAAACTCCAACCTTTCTGATTTCAGATTCCTCATTTGTGAAATGAGAGTGCTGGAACACTTAATTTCCAAGATCATTCCAAGCTCCGGAAGTTCTATAACTAAGCACAGGATGGGGTTGATTAGTCCTGGTCTCATCTCAGAGGATAAGATTTAATACATAATCATTATAAAATAGAGATCAGGGAAAAGAAAGATTTAATACAAGCACAAGTTGAACATATAAATGACTCATGAAATTGTTCTATACAATTTTTTTTTAAAGAAATTTATTTATTTATTTGACAGAGAGAGACAAGCAAGAGAGGGAACACAAGCAGGGGGAGTGGGAGAGGGAGAAGCAGGCTTCCTACGGAGCAGGGAGCCCGATGTGGGGCTCGATCCCAGGACCCTGGGATCATGACCTGAGCTGAAGGCAGATGCTTAACGACTGAGCCACCCAGATGCCCCTGTTCTATACAATTTAATCAAGAGATAGTGCAGATATCACCAAGGGAAAGTGCAGATATCACCAAGAGAATAGGAAGGATCTTAACAACTTTCTTTTTAACAAATAGAACAGGTAACAATTATTTAATGTATATGTGCCTAGATCATAAGTGTCAAAGATAATGTATTTATACTGATTATAAATAAAAAATCCTCAGTAAGTATTAATTCTATACAATCATGTAGGCTCTTAAAGAAGACTCAATCCCTGCTCTTAAGACATAACAATCTACTTAGGGAGATGAAGCATAAATACATGAACAGTTTCAATACATCTAGAAAATTATAATATTTTATTGGATGTTGGGGTAAAGAGACAAGAACTGCTCTAGGAGTAGACCAGCCCAAGGACTGTAGCAAAACCAGAAGATGAGGAGCCCACTTCTAGCATACCTTCAGTCCATTTGCAACAAACTAGGGTGGTGGGCCCAGATTGGGAGGTTCTCTGGAACAAAAGCCCTCTGTGAGTGTACAAATATTATAAAATGAATTTAATTAAAGTTTGAAAGTTGGTACCATAGACTAGAATAGTACCTAGGGCTAAACCTCCATTTGCTTCTTCAAATGGTATCCAGTGTAACTTAAATTTCTATTTAGAAATTTTCCAGAGTTTCATATATATCCCCATTGCTATCAAACAGCATACTGTACTTAATGTAAAACTTAAAAATATTGTATTTAAAATCAAGAACACTATTACATTTTCCTATTTATGTTAAGCACATTAAAGTGAAAGAAATCCATGATTAAATTATAAACATGTATGAAATTATAGAAAAGTTTTGCTGGTATCATTACCAAGACTTCTGTGACCTGGTTGGAAAAAAAATTTTGCCATGTAAACATATTATGTATGTTCTATAAAAATGCTTAAGCAGGGGAGAGGAGCAAGATGGCGGAGGAGTAGGAGACCTAAATTTCATCTGGTCCCAGGAATTCAGCTAGATAGGGATCAAACCATTCTGAACACCTACGAACTCAACAGGAGATCGAAGAAAAGAATAGCAGCAACTCTCTGAACAGAAAAGCGACCACTTTCTGGAAGGTAGGACGTGCGGAGAAGTGAATCCAAGGCGATATTCAGGAGGATAGACGGTGGGGGAGGGGGCCTCCATCAGCTGCTACCAGCAAGTGATAGAGCAGCGGAGCACAAAATCGGAACTTTTAGAAGTCGGCCCTGCTGAGGGACGTCGCTCCAGTGGCTAAGCCGGGGGGGGGGTGTGGAACCCTCACTGGGACAGTGTGCTGTCAGGACCCTCGGGGTCACAGAAAGACCGGGGGTGCCTGAGTGTGGCAGAGCTCCCAGGGATCGGAACGGGGAAGCTGGCTGCAGAGACAGAGCCAAGGAGTGGGATCTCAGCTCCAGGTTGCTATACACTGTGATCCCCGGCACAGTCAGGCCACTGCTCTTCCATCAGGGACCCAACAAGCAGCAAATTCGGGGAGACTCCCCTTCCTCCCCCGAGAGGAGTGGCGCGGGGCACAGGAGCACACCACAGGAATCTCCTGGGTTTGGAGACTCCACACGGGGTCGTGTGCCAGAGATAGAAACATTCGGTCACAGGCCGGGTGAGCATGGAGTGCAGCCGGAGACTGGGGAGATGGGAGTGATTGACTGCTTTTCTCTGGGGGTGCACTGAGGAGTGGGGCCCTGAGTTCTCGGCTCCTCCGGGTTGGAGATTGGGAGGCCACCATTCTCACTGTACGGAAAGCTTGTAGGGAACAAAAGCTACGGAGAGCAAACCCAAGCAGATTACTTAGCCTGGCCCCTGGCAAGGGCGGGGCAATTCCGCATCCGGCAAAGACATTTGGGAACCACGGCAACAGGCCCCTCCCCCAGAAGATCAGCAAGAACAGCCAGCCAAGACCAAGTTTACCGATCAATGAGAATGGCAGAACTCCAGAGCTAGGGGAGTACTGCACATAGAATCCATGGCTTTTTCACCATGATTCTTTAGTCTTTCAAAGTTAATTTTTTTTACCCTTATTTTTTTTTTGAATTTTTCCTTTTTGCTTTTTCAGCCAACATCTTATCAATCACTTTTTTAAAAAACAGTTTTATTTTTCATTTTTAGAGTCATATTCTATCCCTTCATAGTAGTTAACCTTATTTTTGGTATATATATATATAAGTTGTTCTCTCTTTAAAATTTTGGGATATACTTTCTTCTAACAGGCCAAAATATACCCTAAATCTCTAGTGTATGGTTTTGTTGTAGTCTCCTGCCTGATCACATTCTCTCCCTTTTTTTTTTAAATCCTCTTCTTTCTTTTTTCAAACAACTTCTTCTCTTAAAATTCCTTTTATAAAATCTTCTATAATTTCCATCTTTACAGTTATATTCTATCTCTTCATCATATTTACCCTTATTTTTCTATATATATAAGTTTTTCTTTCTTTAAAATTTTGGGAGGCACTTCCTTCTAACAGACCAAAATATGCCCAAATCTAGTGTGTTACACTGATCTGTGCACCAGTCTGATCATATTTGATCATATTCTCTTTTTTTTTAATCTTTTCCCTTTTCTTTTCTTTCCTTTTTTCTTTATTTCCCTTTCTTTTCCCCTGGTTTCAGGTGTCTTCTGATTTGTTTAGTGTATATTTTTCTGGGGTTGTTGTTACCCTCTTAGCATTTTGTTCTCTCATTCATCTATTGTCCTCTGGACAAAATGACAAGACAGAAAAAATCACCTCAACAAAAAAAGAACAAGAGGCAGTACCGACTGCCAGGGACCTAATCAATAAGGACATTAGTAGGAGGTCAGAACTAGAGTTCAGAATGACGATTTTAGAGATACTAGCTGGGCTTGAAAAAAGCATGGAAGATATTAGAGAAACCCTTTCTGGAGAAATAAAAGAACTAAAATCTAACCAAGTCGAAATCAAAAAGGCTGTTAATGAGGTGCAATAAAAAATGGAGGCTCTAACTGCTAGGATAAATGAGGCAGAAGAGAGAATTAGTGATACAGAAGACCAAATGTTGGAAAATAAAGAAGCTGAGAAAAAGAGAGATAAACAACTACTGGATCATGAGGGCAGAATTCAGGAGATAAGTGATACCATAAGATGAAACAACATTAGAATAATTGGGATCCCAGAAGAATAAGAAAGAGAGAGAGGGACAGAAGGTATATTGAAGCAAATTATAGCAGAGAACTTCCCTAATTTGGGGAAGGAAACAGGCATCAAAATCCCGGAGACACAGAGAACCCCTCTGAAAATCAATAAAAATAGGTCAACACCCCGACATCTAATAGTAAAACTTACGAGTCTCGGAGACAACGGAAAATCCTGAAAGCAGCTCAGGAGAAGAGATCTGTAACCTACAATGGTAGAAACATTAGATCGGCAACAGACCTATGCACAGAGACCTGGCAGGCCAGAAAGGACTGGCATGATATCTTCAGAGCACTAAATGAGAAAAATATGCAGCCAAGAATACTATATCCAGCTAGGCTGTCATTGAAAATAGAAGGAGAGATAAAAAGCTTCCAGGACAAACAAAAACTAAAGGAATTTGCAAACACGAAACCAGCCCTACAAGAAATATTGAAAGGGGTCCTCTAAGCAAAGAGAGAGCCTAAAAGCAACATAGACCAGAAAGGAACACAGACAATATACAGTAACAGTTACCTTACAGGCAATACAATTGCACTAAATTCATATCTTTCAATAGTTACCCTGAATGTAAATGGGCTAAATGCCCCAATCAAAAGACACAGTGTATCAGATTGGATAAAAAAACAAGACCCATCGATATGCTGTCTGCAAGAGACTCATTTTAGACCCAAAGACACCTCTAGATTGAAAGTGAGGGGGTGGAAAACCATTTACCATGCTAATGGACACCAAAAGAAAGCGGGGTAGCAATCCTTATATCAGACAAATTAGATTTTAAACCAAAGACTATAATAAGAGATGAGGAAGGACACTATATCCTACTTAAAGGGTCTTCCAACAAGAAGATCTAACAGTTGTAAATATCTATGCCCCTAACATGGGAGCAGCCAATTATATAAGCCAATTAATAACAAAAGCAAAGAAACACATTGACAACAATACAATAACAGTGGGAGATTTTAACACCCCCCTCACTGAAATGGACAGATCATCTAAGTAAAAGATCAACAAGGAAATAAAGACTTTAAATGACATACTGGACCAAATGGACTTCACAGATGTATTCAGAACATTCCATCCCAAAGCAACAGAATACACATTCTTCTCTAGTGCCCATGGAACATTCTCCAGAATAGATCACATCCTAGGTCACAAATCAGGTCTCAACTGGTACCAAAAGATTGGAATCATTCCCTGCATATTTTCAGACCACAATGCTTTGAAACTAGAACTCAATCACAAGAGGAAGGTCGGAAAGAACTCAAATACATGGAGGCTAAAGAGCATCCTACTAAAGAATGAATGGATCAACCAGGAAATTAAAGAAGAATTTTAAAAATTGATGGAAACCAATGAAAATGAAAACACAACGTTCAAAATCTTTGGGATGCAGCAAAGGCAGTCCTAAGAGGAAAGTATATAGCAATACAAGCCTTTCTCAAGAAACAAGAAAGGTCTCAAATGCACAACCTAACCCTACACCTAAAGGAGCTAGAGAAACAACAGCAAATAAAGCCTAAACCCAGCAGGAGAAGAGAAACAATAAAGATCAGAGCAGAAATCAATGAAATAGAAACCAAAAGAACAGTAGAACAGATCAACGAAACTAGGAGCTGGTTCTTTGAAAAAATTAACAAGATTGATAAACCCCTGGCCAGACTTATCAAAAAGAAAAGAGAAATGACCCAAGTAAATAAAATCATGAATGAAAGAGAAGCAATCACAACCAACACCAAAGAAATACAAACAATTCTAAGAATATATTATGAGCAACTCTATGCCAGCAAATTACATAATCTGGAAGAAATGGATGCTTTTCTAGAGATGTATCAACTACCAAAACTGAACCAGGAAGAAATAGAAAACCTGAACAGACCTATAACCACTAAGGAAATTGAAGCAGTCATCAAAAATCTCCCAACAAACAAAAGCCCAGGGCCAGATGGCTTCCCAGGGGAATTCTACCAAACATTTAAAGAAGAATTAATACATGTTCTCCTGAAACTGTTCCAAAAAATAGAAATGGAAGGAAAACTTCCAAACTCGTTTTATGAGGCCACCATTACCTTGATCCCCAAACCAGACAAAGACCCCATCAAAAAGGAGAATTACAGACCAATATCCTTGATGAACACAGATGCAAAAATTCTCACCAAAATACTAGCCAATAGGATCCAACAGTACATTAAAAGGATTATTCACCACGACCAAGTGGGATTTAACCCTGGGCTGCAAGGTTGGTTCAACATCTGCAAATCAATCAACGTGATACAATACATTAATAAAAGAAAGAACAAGAACCATATGATCCTCTCAATAGATGCAGAAAAAGCATTTGACAAAGTACAGCATCCTTTCTTGATCAAAACTCTTCAGAGTATAGGCATAGAGGGTACATACCTCAATATCATAAAAACCATCTATGAAAAACCCACAGTGAATATCATTCTCAATGGGGAAAAACTGAGATCTTTCCCCCTAAGGTCAGGAACACGGCAGGGATGTCCACTATCACCACTGCTATTCAACATAGTATTAGAAGTCCTAGCCACAGCAATCAGACAACAAAAAGAAATAAAAGGCATCCAAATCGGCAAAGAAGAAGTCAAATCCTCACTGTTTGCAGATGATATGATACTTTATGTGGAAAACCCAAAAGACTCCACCCCAAAACTGCTAGAACTCATACAGGAATTCAGTAAAGTGGCAGGATATAAAATCAAGCACAGGAATCAGTGGCATTCCTATACACCAACAACAAGACAGAAGAAAGAAAATAAGGAGTCGATCCCATTTACAGTTGCACCCAAAGCCATAAGATACCTAGGAATAAATCTAACCAAGGAGGGAAAGGATCTGTACTCAGAAAACTATGAAATACTCATGAAAGAAATTGAGGAAGACACAAAGAAATGGAAAAACGTTCCATGCTCATGGATTGGAAGAACAAATATTGTGAAGATGTCAATGCTACCTAGAGCAATCTACACATTCAATGCAATCCCCATCAAAATACCATCCACTTTTTTCAAAGAAATGAAACAAATAATCCTAAAATTTGTATGGAACCAGAAAAGACCCCGGATAGCCAGAGGAATGTTGAAAAAGGAAAGCAAAGCTGGTGGCGTCACAATTCCGGACTTCCAGCTCTATTACAAAGCTGTCATCATCAAGACAGTATGGTACTGGCACAAAAACAGACACATAGATCAATGGAACAGAATAGAGAGCCCAGAAATGGACCCTCAACTCTATGGTCAACTAATCTTCGACAAAGCAGGAAAGAATGTCCAATGTAAAAAAGACAGTCTCTTCAACAAATGGTGTTGGGAAAATTGGACAGCCACATGCAGAAGAATGAAACTGGACCATTTCCTTACACCCCACACAAAAATAGACTCAAAATGGATGAAAGACCTAAATGTGAGAATTGAATCCATCCAAATCCTAAAGGAGAACACAGGCAGCAACCTCTTCGACCTCAGCCGCAGCAACTTCTTCCTAGAAACATCGCCAAAGGCAAGGGAAGCAAGGGCAAAAATGAACTATTGGGACTTCATCAAATAAAAAGCTTTTGCAAAGCAAAAGAAACAGTGAACAAAACCAAAAGACAACTGACAGAATGGGAGAAGATATTTGCAAATGACATATCAGATAAAGGGCTAGTATCCAAAATCTATAAAGAACTTCTTAAACTCAACACCCAAAGAACAAATGATCCAATCAAGAAATGGACAGAAGACATGAACAGACATTTTTCCAAAGAAGACATCCAAATGGCCAAGAGACACATGAGAAAGTGCTCAACATCACTCGGCATCAGGGAAATCCAAATCAAAACCTCAATGAGATACCACCTCACACCAGTCAGAATGTCTAAAATTAACAAGTCAGGAAATGACAGTTGTTGGCGGGGATGCGGAGAAAGGGGAATCCTCCTACACTGTTGGTGGGAATGCAAGCTGATGTAGCCACTCTGGAAAACAGTATGGAGATTCCTCAAAAAGTTGAAAATAGAACTACCATATGATCCAGCAATTGCACTCCTGGGTATTTACCCCAAAGATACAAATGCAGGGATCCGAAGGGGTAAGTGTACCCTGATATTTATAGCAGCAATGTCCACAATAGCCAAACTGTGGAAAGAGCCAAGATGTCCATCGACAGATGAACGGATAAAGAAGAGGTGGTATATATATACAATGGAATATTATGCAGCCATCAAAAGGAATGAAATCTTGCCATTTGCAACGACGTCGATGGAACTGAAGGGTATTATGTTGAGGGAAGTGCTCACTAATACTTTTACTCCCATAATCACAAAGTCATGTTTTTAAACCTCAGTCTACTGGGCTTCAGAGCTCATATTTTAAACTCCTATGATCCAGTGGAAGAAAGAAATAAAGGGTACTTACTGTAATTGTGATTCAATTAAGTTCTGTAAGCATGTTTCTTCTGAGGGTCTGTTAGGTGTCCAGAATTTGTGCTGGTTTTACTACTTCTATCAGAAGACCTATTCTTCTTATAAAATCTATAAATACTTTTGCTTGTGTGATAAATATAAAGTAACCAATTGTTAAGACTTTGTTAAATTAATATTTGTTAAGTAGAGCCCTGGGGTGTTGGATAGTGAGAAGGGGTTCAACAAAAGACCGCAAGAGAAATTGAAATAGAGAGGTTTATTACTCACTGAGCTCTGGAGGAAATATACAGAATGCCTCAAGGAGCACACAGGGAATTCAAGGCAGGGTGCTGGCAGAGAGAGAAGCAGGACCTGGGAACATATCTTCAAAATGATCCATGGGTGGGGTGCTTGGGGTTCCCAGGCAAAGGCCAGATTGGTCAATTCAAACCAAAAAAGGTAGGATTTGGCAAGTTCCACAGGGGTCTTATCTAAGGGATGCAGAAAGGGAATGCCCTAGGAGGCAAGGAAGATTGTTGATCATAAGGGCTTTTGGGGAAGTCATATCTGGAACATATTTGTTTGTCATTCTGCAGGTTGCTTGCTATCTCTGGCATGCTTGCATGAGGGCCTAGTGTCAGTTCAATGCCCCTGCAGTCCACTTGGCCAAACAAAATGGGTGCCGAGGCAGGATGCCAACTTGACACCAACTATGTATTTGTGTGTATGTGTGTAGGTATGTGTATGTGAATATATAAAATAGCATGCAAAGAAAGTGTTTAGAAACCTCTTTAGAAAAATGAAACTACATCTAATTTTACCTTGGTTTTAGAAAAAAAATGTCAATAGTTACTTTAAAATTATTTTTTATTAAAACTGTACAATTACCTAACTTGCATGAAAGTGAATAATAGCCTTGTGAGTCAATGTGGGCAGTTAAGTTACACTGCAAGAAATCATGTCCTACAAAAATAAACTTTGAGAACCAATTATTCACCTGAACTTCACCAGAACACACTGCTGGTAGGGTACAGTTGTAATTCACAGAAAACCTTTTTAAATTTTTTCCTTTATCATCCCAGTGTCTCAACTTATATGACAGTAGCACCCCTCCCTCTCTTCTCCCCCACCAATTTCTTAAATCCCCAATACTCACCTTGTAAATCTTTTCACAAGCTCTTTCTTCCTACGCCCTCCTCATTTTGTTCTTGAATCTAGCCTCTGCTTTCTTTTGTGTCTTGCTCTCCATTTTTTTCAGTGTAGAAATTCCCCTAGACTCCCTTTTAAATGACTGCCAGCCACTTCCACTTCCTAAAGTACCTGCAAAAGGCCAGGAATCAGGGGAAGGGAGAAAGCCTTTTTGCGGAATAGATTTCCTTTGGTTTGATGTGTATGGGACCAAGCCTGTAAATACTTGACCATTCTTGTTCTAAGTTAAAGTGAAACCATATGTATAATATTATACATATAATATATACATATATAGGATCATTTGTGTTCTGTAATTAATTTTTTAAATTTAATAAATATTAAATATTTATGTGATAAATATGTATCTATAGTATTAGTTTTAATAACTGCATATTATTTAATTGTATGGCTGTCCCAAAATTTATTTATCCCTTCCTATAAGGCTGTTATTTTTTCCCCGATTTTTAACTGACCAATATCCATTAATGTCCATATCTTTGTAATCTCAAGTTCCTAAAAGTAGGACTTTGGATGGAAAGGTAAAATCATGTTTTATTTTTACACATACAATTTCCCCTGCAAAATGTAACCAGTTTTCAATCCCTGTAACAACACTGGAGAGGATTATTTTTTCCTACAATAATAGGATAAATCTATTTTTAATTTTTCATTGTATTTATTTTTTTTTTGCCAGACTGATAGGATTAAACATGGTCTCTCACTTTAATTTACATTTATTTGACAGTTAGCTGTTACATACCTTCACTATTAAATTTAAAATATCTGATTCTTACAAAAACCTCAGTTAGTTACTCTATAATCCTGGTTTTCATCTTTCTGAAATATAGCTTAGAAATTCTATTAATATTATATGACTCTATCCTCAGTACTCTGTGTAATTTATGTTAACAGATTGGTTGGATTTCATGTTGTTGGTCATTAAAAAGAAAAAATAAAAACAGAAATGATTACATTTAGTCAAGTGTGATGCTGCTCTGAGAGATCACAAGCTCAGCTGAGTTCAAGCTTAAAACCTCATGGAAGACTTTTTCTGCCAAAACAGATTTGGAGGAGTGTTCTGCATTCTTCAACTTGTTATGGTGAAAGCTAGCATGGGAAGTTCAAGTACAAGCAGAAACCTTGTACAGATAAAGCTGGTATGGAAAACACTAAACAACTAGCAGATGAAAGCATCTCTATATTGGCTTATTCCTAAGAACAGCCCTCATGCTGCAGTATGACATGCACACAATAATTATTACACTGACTTGTATAGAATGGCACTTGTGCAAAAGAGATGAAGTGCAGAACTCGTGGGGCAGTAGATCGAATCCCTCAGCACAACACCCGCTTTAAAACATAAAAATCCTCATTGAATTGTTTTGGGGTTTTTTGTTGTTGTTGTTTTACTTTATTGTGGATGATTCTCAGATCTCTATCTCTTGTTCCCATCTCTCTCCTGAATTTCCACATGTGCCCTGAACATTCTCATCTGTCTCTTACCCTTTTGCCCTAATTTATCACGCCTGAAAACAGTCCCACAATTCCTGCCCTCCACCTCTGATCTGCACCACCCCCAGATTCACTGTTTCTGTTCAGCATTGTTGTCCCTTTTATTCTGCTTCAAAAACCTCTTCATTTCTCCCATTTTCAATCTGATTGCTACGTTCTTGTGATTTGTTTGTTGAGGTGGTTTGCCAGGATTTTTCCCTCTAGCCTTTCTTATCCATCTCAATGATAATTACCCTAATATTGACTATCATTACCCTACTCCTTTAACAAGGAAATAGGAAAGAAAGAAAGAAAGAGAAAGAAAGAAAGAAAGAGAAAGAGAAGGAAGGAGGGAGGGAAGAAAGAAGGAAGAAAAAAAAAAACTTTTAAAACTTGGTCTCCTTGTCTCTAGTACATAACCTGCCAATTCTTTTCAAGTAGCTGCTTGGTTGATCTTCTTAAAACAAAGCTATTTTCTGGGGCGCTTGGTTGGCTCAGACGGTTAAGCATCTGCCTTCAGCTCAGGTCATGATCCCAGGGTCCTGGGATCGAGCCCCACATCGGGTTCCCTACTGAGCAGGGAGCCTGCTTCTCCCTCTCCCTCTGCTTGTTGCTTCCCCTGTTTGTACACTCTCTGTCTCTGCCAAAAAAAAAAAATCTTAAAAAAAAAATAAAAAGCTATTTTCATATCACCCACTTAGAAAGGTGGGAGGACAGGAAATTATTAGTCTCTCTCCTGCCAGTGACTGAGCCTGCCAAATGGAGTATAAATCTATGTGGTGTGACATTCAAACCCCATGTAATTTATCACCACATTAGCCTTCCATATGGCTATCCTCCACAAACCTGCATCTGCATTCAGCTAATCTGAAGTACTATCCAAAAATTTTGAATGTTCTATGTGTATTCCAGACTTCTACCTTTTAAACACACCATTTTTCCTGCCTGCAATAGTCTCCCCATAACTATCCCTACCATTGTTTTTCACATCTGAAAGCTAAATTCAACATAAATGTCATCTAAAATGATAGGTCCTGTCATTGACCAACATGGGGTCATTATTACAGTGACCTCTCTAGTAACTATATTTCTCTCTTTGGCCACCAGCTGACTCTCTTTCCTGCCTTAAGACTTAAGTATATCATGCATGTCTTTAAGCAAGGAGTATTCGGATCCCCAGGACAAGAAGCATTATTCATACAATTTTAGGACCACAGGCCAATGCTCTAGTATGCCAGTCTTTCTAAGATTTCTTTCTTTGGTATTCTTTCTGCAAGGGCAGGCAACAGAAAGGATATTAGAACAGGTTGTCTTTAAATACATCTTCCACTTAAGAAATTCTAAAGAGCAAATGTTTAGTTTAAATGTCTCCTACTTCTTTATGGATATACAAGTAAAAAAAAAAAAAGTGAATCAATTTTTTTAAAAGATTTACTGTGGGTTAAACTCACAAAATTATGGCTAACCAAGATATGAATATCGTATCTTGAAATAAGATACCAAATAGCTCTCATGCTTTTGATATAAAAGAAAAAGTCCAATGGAGAAGTCTAAACTTTGCCTTCCATACTGGAGTATAGAAGAGACCTGTGCTGTATCTTCCCCAAACTCTTGCCCTGTTCTTCAGCAGTAAACACAACTTCTCTGCGGTTTGCAAAACGATGATGGCAGCAATTCAGTGCCTTGCCGCTGGCATGGCCTATCTTTTGGGTAGATTTGATTTGACTATTGATAGGAAGGTTCTTTTTCTACAAAATACAATTCCGATATTGTCATTATAGGTACATGACATATCATCCAATGGTTTCTTCTTTATCAATGCTAGCATCACATATATAAATATTTTCACTAATTATGAAGTTAGTGTTAGCTTAGTAGACCTTTGGGATAATATAACCAAGAGGCTATCACTAGGTTACACTGAAAAACTAAAAAAGTAAATAAAAATAAAGTCAAAGTTGCCAGAGCTCTATCCAAACTCTTCCTTCCACCCTATGTCTTTGATAAATACATCCCAATTCTTGATAGAGACAAGCTAGTTCTAAACCTCCCCCCACCAAAAAGAAAAGAAAAGAAAAGAAAATTTTGGTAGGAAATTATGCAGAGGCATCAGTTGAAGACATGATGGTAGACAATTTTGTCAAAAGAAAATAAGGAAAGTTAGAGGAGACCCTTGGAAAATATCTATATTTAGGAGTTAAGAGAAACCCAAGAGTCGGTAAATAAAACAGAGAAGAAGAGAGAGAGAGCAGGTAAAGGACAATAATAGTTAGCATCATAAAGGAAGGGACCTATTTCAAAAGCTATCAAAATGTTGAAAATAAATTTGTCAGAGTTTTAAAAAAGGATTGCAAAGAAGACCTTTGAGAGACCATAGATGATTTTCAAGCAAATTTCAGAAAATTGGTGATGGCAGCAGGAGTGTTATTACTTGGTGCTGAGTACATGAAAACACATTGTATAGACATGGATGTTACTAAGAAATGGAGAGGTAACAGCAAGGCAAGAGATAGGACAGTAGTTTAATACGGAGTGGTTGTTTGTTTTTTGTTTTCTTTGCTTTGTTTTGTTTCCTCCCACTGTACTTGTTTTTATGCAGGGGAAAACAAGTCAGCGGAAAGGGTGAGCCTGCTGGTGCAAGCAGGATAGGATGTAATTGAGAGTGGGGGACATGGCAAGAAGTGCTGTTAGAGGGAAATTGCTCATCTTTGAATTCCTACTTCCTAGCATGATTTCTAGCTAAGAACAGAAGTGGATTAAATGGTTTTTGAGTTAATGAGCACAATGGAAAAGGTTAGACCAAAACAGAAATACTGTACTGAATGGGAGAGGTTAGACCTCCTGAAACCACAGAAAATCACAAAAGCATGGGTAAACTTGTGAAAGCAATCTGGAGGTAAGAGGGGATAAAGAATATAGAGGAATTTCATAAAATAGAAAATTTCAGCAAAGTAGGAGGCAGGCTATTTTGTGAGCATGAGTAATGGGGATAAGGGTGGGAGAGTGATTGTAGCAGATTTTTGACATGAACCTTGCGGAGAAATAAACTGTTAGAAGAGCGAATTCTAAGAAGCACTGGTTGTTCCAAATGAAATACAAAACTTCAGTCAGTAAAATTCAGAGTAAACTGTTTATGCTTTTGACAGATCTTTATGATAACATCATTTTTTTTCCAAAATCCCTTTGGGTTTATTAATATTTCATATTACTTATGTTCTTCTGAAGAAATATTTCTATCACAGAAGACTCATTATACCTGCCAAATAACTTCTAGAATTTGGAAAGATAATGCCCAATTACTGGTACTCTTGTAATACAATACTTTCCTATTCTTAGAAAGCCAAGACAATTAATAATATTCCATTTATAGACAATCTTATTAACTTAGTCCTTTCAAATTGCATTATATCTAAACAAAATGGAACAATATAATTCTATTTCCATATCTAATTTGGATCAGCTTTTCATTGGATGGAAATAAGCCTAGTTTTCTTACTGCCAGCACTAGACTGGACCTAACAATGACAGATCAAAGCCATTAACCAGTCCAGAAGATCAGTTAAAGTGGGAAGTCTCTCATCATAATCCTTGTAACAGCTGTCATTAAATTCCTGCTGCTGAGTGAAGGGCTGGAGCAGCTGGAAATGGAGAAAAGCACTTAAGAAAACAACTGGGTTTTGATCAAAAGTGTTTCCTTACTTTTGTCTACTTGCCTTTTGACAGGGAGTACTGCTGTGCACACACTGTGTCTAGACCATGAGTTGTCGACACTTTCTTCTCCATTTTGTTCTTTGATGTTGAATGAATATGCAGTGAGAAAGAAGCCAGGTCTGATCTGAATTTGAGCACAATAATATTCAGCTGTGTGGATAAAAAGCTCTGTTCACTCTTCTCCACCTGGACTCTGAATAACCAAAGTACACTTGGCAATACTTTGAGATAGCATGATGGAGTTGATAGAGAATTCGTTGTGGCTGAAAGCAAAATTTTCTTTCATTCCAGGCTCAACTGCTATCTTAAGTGTGTGACCTGAAGAGAAGTATTTAATCTGACTATTACCTGACTAAGTTCAGGTAAGAGTAGGCACGTAAGGTTGTTGGGAGAAGGATATAACGCAAACAAATCCCCTAATTCAGTCAGTATCTGACCCACCATAGGCACTTACTAGATGTATATATCGAGTTGCTTCCTTTCCTTCATGTAGAGAGGAAGGAATCAGACTAAGTTTATTAGATATAAGTTCTGGTTTCATTGTTGTGTTTACTTCATAACATAGAGTATTTGAAAAGGAAAATGGTGTTGGTTTTCTTTGAGGAAGGAAAAGAAATGCCCATCAAATCTCTTTTTGTGTAATAATTAATTCATTTCAAACTCTTTCAATTAGCTTAATGTAAAAAAGTCTTTCAAAATCCTCCTCCTCTTTGTGGAAAAGGTATTTTCATTTGACCTCAAATTCTGTTCATCACAAAACTAAGTAGTTTACATCTTGTCATTTTTATCCCAAAGGATTCAGACAATTCAAAAACTGCTTTACAAAAGAATGCATGAATTTTGCCTTCTATAAAAGAATTTTGCAGAATGAGGGTTTTTTCTTTCATTCAATAAAGACAATTATCTTCAAGTTGTTGCAGGAATTCTCTGCCTTTATTGCCCACGGTTCTTGGTCACGCTGCTTCGAAGAATGAAGAGGTAGGACAGAGGAAGAGTGGTGGGCAGCAAAGCAAAGTTTATTGAGCAAGAGTGTAAAGCTCCCGGAAAGGGAGGGGGCCTGAGAGGGTTGCCCTTGGCGTTTCTAAGTTTAGGGGTTTTTATGAGCTCTTTTGCGGAACTGTCTTAAGCAATCAGAGTGTGCTGAGTAGAGCCAATCAGGGCTTTGGTCACGTATCTGTCTACCTATTAGGTTAATGTCTACGTGCTGATGGTCTTTTTTGCTGACATCTGGGGGCTTATGTCTTAACTGCCCCTTGCCCGTGATAGTAACAAATGCTTTGTGGTTCATTGTCTTATTTTGGGACATTTTGCAGAAGTCATTTCTGTAAAGGTTGCAAAACAGAATGCTAGTGCAGTCTGTCTAAGCTGCAAAACAGGATGTTAGTGCTGTTATATTTTAGCTGTCCTGACTCCATATTTTCTTGTTGGGGACCCTGACCCTGACTCCCTAACTGTCCAACGAACTCCTAACAAAATAATTTTAATTACATTATATCTAGTATGCATATAAGTCAGATTCTTTTATAACTCCAAAAGATGAATTACTAGGAAATATTGTACTGAATTTTTATAATATCAAAATGAATAAGTGAATGTGTCTTCAATTAGGATTCAATGAGTAGAGTATGTTATTTCTTTATAGGTAGTTTGAAAAGAATTAAAAACACATTCTGCAAATGTTTTTTTCTTAAGGCCAGACGGGTTTTAGGAAAATGTAATCTTTATTATTAAATCATTGATATTGAGCTCATTAATTTTTTTAACCAATTTTTTTTTATTTTTTTACTTCCAAAAAATTCAGCAGGGTGTTTAAATATCATATAAATGAAAATTATTGTCACAATTTGTCAAGAAAGAATTCAGTTTACTACTAATCTTCAAGGTTAATTGTGTTAATTCTCTTTCATCTTTATCATCAGCTTTCCCTAATGACTAACATACTACAGCTCTCATGAGGTTTATTTTAGTTACTATCTTTTCAGTCCTAAAGTTACCAATTTTTCTGCTTTGTACCTTCTCTTTCTTTGCTGAGACATTCTATTTTTTTTTTATTTGGTTTATCATCCATAATTGCTAGCAAGCAATTTTTGTGATGGCTGCTTTAAAATCTTTGTCAGAGGGGCGCCTGGGTGGCTCAGTTGGTTAAGCGGCTGCCTTTGGCTCAGGTCATGATCCCAGGGTCCTGGGATCGAGCCCCACATCGGGCTCCTTGCTCACCAGGCAGCCTGCTTCTCCCTCTGCCTCTGCCTGCCGCTCCCCCTGCTTGTGCTCTCTCTCTCACTTTCTCTCTCTCTGTGTCAAATAAAAATAAATAAAGTCTTTAAAAAAATAAATAAAATCTTTGTCAGGTAATCCTGACATCTTTGTCGTCTCGGTTTAGCATACTTTGATTGACTGGACATTGGTTTGCGGAGGAGGAGGAATTAATATACCTGGACTGCTTTCTCTTGCTAGTTGGGAGTCAGGTAATGCTGGGCACAGGATATCTTTTTCTCTCAGGTGGGGGTGGAGCATATTGTTCTTCTAGTCCTGGGGTCTCTCATCATACTGTCTTCCTCATTAAATTTCAAAAATTCTCTTTTGATTTTCAGAATTTTTCTTTGTTGCCCTCTTGTGTTACTTCCAGAGTTATAATTGTGCTTAATATGGAGAAATAGATTTATATCATCTTTTCTGACCTGGACGTCTTGAACTTGCTCTTTAAAACATGAATATTTATTCTTTTATAAGTTAAAAACACTTTGAAAAATAAACATATAGTACAAAAATCACTTTTATCTTTTTGCTCATTTTGTAATCTAGATTTTATTTAGTACATATCATAGTGAGACAGAACTCTAATCACCTTTGTTTAATGTTCTAAATGGGTAGAGATGAAAATGTAGTGACTATTCACCTAGCGTAGTTAAAAATACTTAAATCTGAGAAACAAACTGAGGGTTCTAGAGGGAAGGGGGGTGGGGGGATGGGTTAGCCTGGTGATGGGTATTAAAGAGGGCACGTATTGAATGGAGTACTGGGTGTTATACGTAAACAATGAATTATGGAACACTACATCAAAAACTAATGATGTAATGTATGGTGATTAACATAACATAATAAAATAAAAAAAATAAATAAACCTTAAAAAAAAAAACTTAAATCTAAGAAAACTACTTTTTTGTACTAACAGGAAAAATTTGTCTAAAAATGAAAGAAGAAAAAAGAAAAAAGCATAACAAATTAAAATGGATAAACTATCATTCTGGAATCTGTTTTTTATTTTTACTGCATAATCATTGTACATCAGTTTGCTTCCATTCTTGCTTTCTTGGTCATGGAGTTCATACCATGGCATCACAAAGCAAATTTTTTAAAGTGGAAAATCAGGGATGGTCTATGATGTGGCTGATTTACTGAAAAGTGTTAAGAATGAGATAAAGTGATTTTGAGAAAGAAATAATGTATTTTTCATTTTATTGGAGGATTTTGAAGTTTAAAGCAAAGATTTGCGGGGCACCTGGGTGGCTCAGTCAGTTAAGCGTCTGCCTTCAGCTCAGGTCATGATCTTGAGATCCTGGGATCGAGCCCCGTGTCGGGCTCCCTGCTCAGAGGAGAACCTGCTTCTCTCTCTCCCTCTGCTGCTCCCCCTGCTTGTGCTCTCTCTCTATCTGTTTCTCTCTGTGTCAAATAAATAAATAAATAATCTTCTAAAAAATAAAATAAAATAAAGCAAAGACTTGCTTAATAAACACAAGGATTAAAAATCTAAATAATTATCTTTCTCTTCTCTACTTCCTGATCTCTGGAGTCACTTGGCATTATGTGGAAATCACCTTAAGAATATGTTGTGGAAAGGTGACTTTGATATACTAACATATTGTAATATATTAATTTATAACCTTGTAACTTAATGCATATTAAATATTCTCTTGGAAGTAATAGACTCTTTTTACCTATGAGAAAATCATCAGGATCACAGTACTCTTCAAAACAGACCTGATTATACATCATTTCAATGACTTGCTTAAACTTGAATTTTTGATGAATGCTCAAATTGAATGTGTTTTGCCTAAACTAGGAGAACATGCCTAGTAAGAGAAAAGAGCAACAATAAAATTTCTTGTTCTAAAACTTAACACTACCTTACGACATAAGTTGGCTAAGCTTTTCCATCGGCCTGTATTATAAACGGAATGTCCTATTTATTATGATACACATCAGGTACCCTAATTACAGTTCATTACATCAGAAATAAAACAGAGTAAAACAGTGAGTCTTTCTGGTTAAACTTTGACTTTTGGCAAACCTTGGTGGGTAGAACAATTTTGCTTAATAAAATAACTATTAAACCTAACATTTGCCCATGAGAAAATATATAATCAGAGGACCATGGCTTTTGTCAAAAGATATTTTAAGAGACAAATTGTATTTAGACTACCAAATAGTTGCAATGAACCCGTACCTTTCAACTAGGGAAAAAGGAAGTCCATCATTAAACAATCTGTTGGGCAATGCCATGTTTAACTATTGACATTGTTTGATTTTAATTACATGTTTGTATCAGGAAAGTGATTCACATCCTATGAATGCCATCTAAAATTATAGCCCAAAATCTAAGTGTATTTGTTATTAAACACTAAATACCATGTAGGAAGAAAAAGCAAAGGTGCCTTCCCACCAGTATCTTTGTCACTGCTTTAAATAGCCTTTACTTTTTCATATGAAGGGTTTCAAATGAAAATGCAAGGTTATCAGCTCTAGTTGCAGTTGTAAAGGCTTACCTGTCACAGTGACCACTATTCATGACTGTTACCAAAATTTGTTCTTCCAAATCTAAGCTTAACCTATCCGGTAAGTAATCAGATTCTAAGTAAAATAGATACATGAAACATTTCTCATTTTGCTTTTGGGGACACACCTTATGTTTCCCATCTTATAGTGTTTCTATAGATTAGAAATTTAATAGATCTGCTTCATTTATCTTATTTTGTTGAATGGATAATATATTCACATTGTTCAAAAATCTAAGATCACTTTGGGGTGCCTGGGTGGCTCAGTCAGTTAAGCATTTGCCTTCGGCTCAGGTCATGATCCCAGGGTCCTAGGATCAAGTCCCACGTCGGGCTCTCTACTTAGTGGGGAGTCTGCTTCTCCCTCTCCCTCTGCTATTCTCTCTCTCTTTCTGTCAAATAAATAAATAAAATCTTTAAAAAAAAAATCTAAAATCACTTTGATCATTGCCATTTCAGTCACTAGAGAGAAGAAAAGAGCAAATGTCCAGATCCAGAGTTTTCCTTTTAATTAGGCAAGGCAGAAGTTGCACATATCACTTCTGTTTATATTTCAGTGCTAAGGGCTTAGTCATAGATCTACAACTACTACAGAGGCTTAGGAACATATCCTATGATGGACCAAATTGTACTACCATGGAAATAGAGAAGAATGATATTGATGGACATCTGATAGCCTTTGATCACCAGAATATGCCTATTTCTGAGAGTCTCTGGAGCTTGTATGACTCCAAAGCCCATACTCTTACTTGGCATTGTAGAGCCTAGTTTCATATCCAAATGTACTGGCATCAAATGTAATTTGTTTGTCACCTTTAAAAATATTTTTTCCTCCTGATAGCCCCTCCCTAACCCAGGGTTTAAATTTACCTGTTTTTGGTACACGATTCATTACTTTTAGAATACTAGATTTCCCTCCAACTACAGGAATACTAAATAAGTTATAGTAGACATGAATTTTTGGTAGCAAGCATATAATAATTGAATATTAGATTTGGAAGTTACATTAACTTAGTAATACAACTGGCCTGTACAGGCAAGATTCCCTGCTGTTACAGTTCTGGTAAGGGACTCCTTACCCATTGTTGAAACGTTACTTCTTGAGGTAGAGCATACTCTATTCACGAGGGCCTCCTTTCCATTGTTGGATTGCTCTGATTGAAATGTTCTTCCTTAATTAAATAAAAATCTCTTTCCCATTAACATTTAGTCAGTAGCTTTAGTTTATGCCTTCTAGAGCTGTGCTGCCCTATATGGTTACCACTAGACTCATGTGGCTATATAAATTTAAATTTCAATTAATTAAAATTAAGTAAAATTGAAAATTCAGTTTTTGTAGCTGCAGTATGAGCACATTTCAAGTACTCAATATACATATGTGGCTAGTGGCTATAATACTCGATACTGTAGAGACCATTTTCATTATTACACAAAGTTCTGTTGGACGGTACCATATCTAAAGCAAAGCAGAGTAAATCTATTACAGTTATTAATTACCCTTCTTACATGACAATGCTTTGTCTTTTTGTTCATTTTAAGAGTGGTCAGGTTTATGGAGCAGTCGGTTCATCTGAGCATCTGACTCTTGGTTTCGGCTCAGGTCATTATCTTGGGATCCTGGGATCGAGCCCCATGTGGGGCTCCATGCTAAGCAGGGATTCTGCTTCAGTTTCTCTCCTTCTGATCCCCCCCACTCTCTCTCTCTCTTTCTCAAATAAATAAATAAATCTTAAAAAAAAAAAAAGAGTGGTCAGGTTTAAAATCACTTTAATCAATTAAAAAATATCAACATCATGATTTATTTTAAAAATTCACAGTAGACTAGTGAACCAAACAAAGATTCTTGTCCTCATGAAGCTTTCATTTTAGCAGAGATCTATAACCAAAAACCAATCAAACAAATAAAACAATAGCCATAATAAACAAGTAAGATATGTAGTTATGAACATTGATAAGTCCTGTAGAAACAAGAAACACAAGATAAGGGGATTTGGATGCAGGCATAGAGGTGGTTTGTAATTTGAATAGATTGATCAGTGGGCTTCATGGAGGTGATATTTGAGGAAGGACTTAAAACAGGTAAGGGAATTAGCCATGTGACTACTTAGAAGTATGTTCCAGGTAGAAAGAACAGATTGGGCAAAGGGCACCACAAAGCAGGCAATGTGAGTGGAGCAAAGTAAGCAAGGAAGGGTGTAGCCGAAGACAAGGAGATCAGGGCAGTGGGAGAGAGGAGCGTACACAGCTTTGTAGACCCTTGTAAGCACTTTGTGGAGCAATTGTAGTGTTTGAGAAGTGAAATTTTCTGACATTTTCAAAAGCTAAATTCCCCTGAAATGTTGAGAATAGACTCAGCAGGGGATGGGGTAGAGTGTAGGATAAAAACATGGAGTTATATTTATTACTTTGCATGGTTTATAAAATTACTTCCTAACCCTTATCATCCTAAATTTCCATTGTATCTACTTGGCACGATCCTGTTTACAAGTGTCCCTCTTAAAATATGGCTCCAAAAATAGAACACAATACCCCAGATGATGCAACAAGAGAAGTAGATGAGACAATTACTTCTCATGATATGAATACTATTTTTCTAATGCTACCTTTTAAGATTTTGATAAATGTTTTTAATTGGTCACATCTTTTGAAAGTCTTGATCAAATAAAATACCTTGAAAATTGTATTGGATTTGTTAACAGAAGTTTCCTAAATTATGCAAGTGGGTATTTTGAAATTAAATGCAAATCTTGTATTTATCTTTCTAAATTTTATTCTAGCATTTTTAGCCCAGTGTTTCATATTAACCATTTTCCAGCTTTATTGGAACTTTAAATGTACTGTGTTTTAGTTGTATGCTCTCACTCAAATTATCAATACAGTTTTTTTGATAAGACAGGGAGGGATAAGAACAGAGCACTATGGGATTCCATTGCCTGGAAATTGCATCAAGTAGAAAGGTGATAACTTGGGTGAAAGAATAGAAATGATGTTCATTTTCCAAGTTAATACTGAAGCATTAATTAATGCTCATTGAGTACAATTCAAACAGTTTTAAAATCACTATCTTTCTTATGAATAATGTTCAGAGAGAACTTTTCAATACCTTTAAAATTCCCATGTCCCTACCCACTCTGCCTCCAAGCAGTACATCTCTGGTCATATCTGTCATTACTCACCCTTTGTCTCTCTGCCCTTGCCACTCAGGACTCCTTCATGTTCCTCATACGTGCCAGGCATGCCTCTGATCAGGACTCTTGCCTGTCTTGCTCCCTTTTGTCCATAATGTTGCTCCCTGACCAGATACCTGAATGGATTATCCCAAAACTTACTTTAAATATTTTCTGAAATACCATCTGTTGTTACAAAGGCCTTCACTCTCTATCCTGTATGACATTGCAATATGCCTCAATATTTCCTATCCCCTCACCCACCTTATTTTTTCTTCATATTAATTTACATTTTCCAACAAAATATGTTATATTTTGTCTGTTGTCTGTACCTTACCGCTAGATCATATGATCCATGAGATATGGGCTTTAGCTTATTGCTATATTTCCAGTACTTTTTTAGATTGTGCTTTGCACATAATAGGCAATCAGTAAATATTTGTTGAGTGAATAAATGAATAAATTGTCCTATCTTCTGGGCTTATTTTCTCAAATAATTTGATTTGGTTGGTTACCTGTGGAAATCCAAGAAGAAAAATCAGTGAAGAAAATCACCGAAATCACCCTTTCAGATGAAGTAAAAAAATCTACTTGGTTCCAAGAATTGTAATTGATTTGCCATCACCAATATCCACCCTTGTCCATATTATAAATACTAATCATGAAGACAATGAAAGATGATCTTCAAATCTTAATTTGACTGTAAATTTTAATATTGTTTACCTATAAATATTTTATCAGATATTAATAGGAATTGAATTTATTTATTTTAATATTTTATTATTTTTTTCTTATTTCTCTGATGTACATTATTCTCTGGGATACTAAAGACCATGGAACTAGAGCCTGAAAAATATAAAAATTGAATAATCATTTAGTATATAATTTAAGTTGAACCATATTGAGAAAAAAATTTTAAAAGAAAACAATCTGATATTCATTGTTAATCTGACTGGAGCCCTGGTGGTAAAAGGGTGTGGTGATGGGGCGAGTCTACATTTGAGAATGAACAGGTCAAATGCTAGGGCAAAATATTTCAATAAATTAAAGCCAGACAAGCTTTTTAGATAAATATCCACAACCCTAGTCTTTGGAGAGTTAACTAGTTACTTCCAAGAAAAATACATCCTCCCACTCATGAATTCCAAATATAGTATAAAGATGATTTGGACTGAAACACATGATTTGTGATACAAGTTAATCCTTCCTCTCTTAAACTTCAGACACTGGAAACTAAAAGCCACTGTTCAATAATTTCTGCTGTCATATGACCAATGCAAAAATTTTTATTTTAAATCTGTTATCGTTGATACTGAGTGGATATCTTCTTTTTTATGAAGTTTTAATTTAATTCCAGTATAGTTAACATACAGTGTTATATTAGTTTCAGGTGTACAATATAGTGATTCAGTATTCCATACATCACCCAGTGCTCATCACAAGTGCACTCCTTAATCCCCATCACCTATTAGACCCATCTCCTCATTCACCTCCCCTCTCGTAACCATCAGTTTGTTCTCTGTAAGAACTGTTTCTTGAGGCGCCTGTGTGGCTCTAGTTGGTTAAGCGTCTGCCTTGGGCTCAGGTCATGATCTCAAGGTCCTGGAAACGAGCCCTGAATCAGGCTCCCTGCTCAGCAGGGAGTCAATTTCTCCCTCTGCCCCTCTCTCCTGCTCATACACTCCTCTCTCTCAAATAAATAAAAATAATAATAATAATAATAATAATAATGCCCATCACCCAGTTACCCCATCTCCCCCCTCCCCTCCAGCAACCCTCAGTTTGTTTCCTAGAGTTAAGAGTCTCATATTTTGCCACTCTCTCTGTTTTCATCTTATTTTATTTTTCCTTCCCTTCCCCTATGTTCATCTGTTTTGTTTCTTAAATTCCATGTATGAGTAAAATCATATGGTATTTGTCTTTTTCTAACTTATTTCGCTTAGCATTATATCCTCTGGTTCCATCCACGTTGTTTTGATTTTAGCCATTCTGACAGGTGTGAGGTGATATCTCATTATAGTTTTGATTTGCATTTCCCTGCTAATGAGGGATGTTGAGCATCTTTCCATGTTGGATATCTGATGTCTTCTTTGGAGAAATGTCTGTTCATGTCTTCTGCCTATCTTTTAATTGGGTTACTTGTTTTTTGTGTTTTAAGTCATTTAAGTTCTTTATATATTTTGGATACTAACCCTTTATCAGATATGTCATTTGCAAATGTCTTCTCCCATTCGGTAGATTGCCTTTTAGTATTGTTTCCTTCATTGTGCAGAAGCTTTTTATTTTGATCTAGTCCCAATAGTTTATTTTTATTATTATTTTTGCTTTTATTTACCTAACCTCAGGAGATGTATCTAGATAAATGTTGCTACAGCTAGTGTCAGAGAAATTACTGCCTGTGCTTTCTTCCATGATTTTTATGGAAGGACTCACATTTAGGTCTTTAATCCCTTTTGAATTTATTTTTGTGTATGATGTAAGAAAGTTGTCCAGTTTCATTATTTTGCATGTAGCTGTCTAGTTTTACCAACACCATTTGTTAAAGAGACTTTTTCCCATTGAATCTTCTTTCCTCCTTTGTCAAAGATTAATTGACCATATAATTGTGGGTTTATTTCTTGGTTTTCTATTCTGTTCTATTGATCTATGTGTCTGTTTTTATGCCAGTACCATATTGTTCTGATTACTATAGCTTTGTACTATAATTTGAAGTCTGGAATTCTGATACGTCCATCTTTGTTTTTCTTTTTCAAGATTGCTTTTTCTATTTAGGGTCCTTTGTGGTTCCATACAAATTTTAGCATTGTTTGTGCTAGTTCTGTGAAAAATGTTGTTGGTATTTTGTTAGGGATTGCACTAAATCTGTAGATTGCTTTGGGTGGTATAGACATTTTAACAGTATTTGTTCTTCTAATCCATGAACATAGAATGTCTCTATCTTTGTGTCATCTTAAATTTCGTTCATCAGTGTTTTATAGTTTTTCAGAGAACAGGTGTTTCATCATCTTGATTAAGTTTATTCCTAGGTATCTTATTTTGGGTACAATTGTAAGTGGGATTGTTTTCCTAATTTCTCTTTCTGCTATTTTGCTATTGAAGAAAATGAAAGATTTCTACACACTGATTTTGTATTCTGGAACTTTACTGAATTCATTTATCAGTTCTAGTAGTTTTTTGGTGGAGTTTTTAGGGTTTTCTATATATAGTATCACATCATCTCCACATAATGAAATTTTACTTCTTCCTTACTGATCATGTGCCTTTATTTTATTTTTGTCGTCTCACTGCTGTGGCTAGGACTTCCGGTACAACATTGAATAAAAATGGTGAGAGTAGGTATCCTTGTCTTGTTCCTGACCTTAGGGAAAAAGCTCTCAGGTTTTCCCCATTGAGGATGATGTTCACTGTGGGTTTTTAATATAAGACCTTTATTATGTTGAGGTATGTTCCCTCTAAAACTACTTTATTGAATGCTTTTATCATGAATGAATATACTTTGTCAAACACTTGACAAATGTTTTTTCTGCATCTATTGAAATGATCATATGGTTTTTATCCTTTCTCTTATTGATGTGATATATCACATTGATTGGTTTGTGGATATTGAACCACCCTGCAACCAGGAATGAATCCCACTTGGTCATGGTGAATTATGTTTTAATTTATTGTTGGATTCAGTGTGCTAGTATTTTGTTGAGGAAATTTGCATCTATGCTCATCAGAGATATTGGCCTTTTGTTGTGTGCATTGTCTTTATCTGGTTTTGGTATCAGGGTAATGCTGGCCTCAAAGAATGAATTTGGAAGTTTTCCTTCCTCTTCATTTTTTTGGAATAGTTTGAAAAGTATAGGTATTAATTCTTCTTTAAATGTTTGGTAGAATTCACCTGTGAAACCATCCGGTCCTATACTCTTGTTTGTTGGGGGCTTTTTGATTATTGGTTCAAATTCATTGCTGGTAAGCAGTCTATTCACATTTTCTATTTCTTCCTGCTTCCTGTTTTCATAGGTTATATGTTTCTAGAAATTTATCCTTTTTTTCTGGGTTGTCCTATTTGTTGGCATCTCATTTTCATAATATTCTCTTACAATTGTTTGTATTTCTGTGTGTTGTTTGTTATTTCATTTGTGATTCTGTTTATTTGAATCCTTTCTTTTTTTATGAGTCTGGCTAAAGGTTTATCAATTTTGTTAATCTTTTTGAAGTAGCTCCTAGTTTCATTGCTCTGTTCTATTGTCTTTTTAGTTTCTATATCATTTATTTCTGCTCTGGTCTTTATTATTTCCTCCCTTCTCCTGGTTTTGGGTTTTGTTTGTTGTTCTTTTTCTGGCTCTTTTAGTAAAGGTTTTTTAGGTTATTTGAGGTTTTTTTCCCTTGCTTCTTGATGTAGGACTGTATTGCTATAAACTTCCCTCTTAGAAATGCTTTTGCTGCATTCCAAAGATTTTGGACCATTGTGTTTTTATTTTCATTTTTCCCATGTAGTTTTTTATTACCTCTTTGATTTCTTGGATGGGGCATTCATTGTTTAGTAGCATGTTATTTAACTTCCATGTATTCATGGTCTTTCCAGAATTTTTCTTTTTTCTTTTTTTTTTTTTAAGATTTTACCTATTTATTTTATAGAGAGAGAGTGTGAGCAGGTTGAGGAGCAGGGGGGAGGGAGAAGAAGGGGGAAAGACCCTCAAACAGACTCTATGCCGAGTGCAGAGCCAGATGTGGGGCTCAATCTCATGACCCTGAGATCATGACCTGAGCTGAGACCAATAGTCAGAAGCTTAACCACCTGAGCCACCCAGTTGCCCCCAGAATTTTTCTTGATGTTGATTTCTAACTCAATAGCATTGTGGTCAGAAAAGATGCATGGTATGACTTTCATCTTTTTGAATTTGTTGAATCTTGTTTTATGGCCTAATATGTGATCTATCTTGGAGAATGTTCCATGTACACTTGAAAAGAATGTGTATTCTGCTGTTTTAGGATGAAATGTTCTGAATATATCTGTTAAGTCCATCTGGACCAGTGTGTTATTCAAAGCCATTGTTTCCTTGTTGAATTTCTGTCTGGATGATCTATCCGTTGATGTAAGTGGGGTGTTAAATTCCCCTACTATTATTGTATTACCATCAGTCCCTTTGTGTTTGTTATTAACTGTTTTATTTGGGTGCTCCCATCTTGGATGCATAAGTATTTACAATTGTTATATTTTCTTGTTGAATTGTGCCCTTTATTATTTGTATAGTATCCTTCTTTGTTTCTTGTTAAACTCTTTGTTTTAAAGTCTATTTTGTCCAGGGCGCCTGGGTGGCTCAGTTGGTTGAGCGACTGCCTTCGGCTCAGGTCATGATCCTGGAGTCCCTAGATCAAGTCCCGCATCGGGCTCCCTGCTCGGCAGGGAGTCTGTTTCTCCCTCTGACCCTCCCCCCTCTCTCTCGTTCTCTCTCTCTCAAATAAATAAATAAAATCTTTAAAAAAAATAAAAATAAAAAAAAATAAAGTCTATTTTGTCCAATATAAATATTGCTACTCTGGCTTTCTTTTGACATCCATTTGCATGTTAAATATTTCTCCATCCCCTCACTTTCAATTGCAGGTGACTTTAGGTCTGAGTCTCTTGTAGGCAGCACACAGATGAGTCTTGTTTTTTTATCCATTTTGTCACCCTCCTTCTTTTTATTGGAGCATTTAGTCTATTACATTCAAAGTAATTATTAATAGATATGTATTTATTGCCATCTTGTTACTTGTTTTATAGTTGTTTTTGTAGTTTTTCACTGATCTTATCTTCTGTCCTGTTTCATGGTTTGCTGGCTATCTTTAGTGATATACTTGGATTGCTTTCTCTTTATTCCTTGCATATTTATTAGTTTTTTTTATTTGTGGTTATCATTAGATTTGTATATAACATCTTCTGCATATAGCAGTCTGTATTAAGTTGATAGTCACTTAAGTTTGAACCCATAGGTCGATATGTTCTATAACCATTTATTAGGAATACTTATAGTCCATATTTTGTTAACCTGGAAGTACAAATAGGTATGTCCAAATTTCAGGAAGTTCTAACTAAAGGTTGAAATATTTGACATGGGGATTATAGGGTTGAGGGTCCATTTCTGGGTGGTCTATTCTGTTCCATTGATCTGTGTGTCTGTTTTTGTGCCAGTACCATACTGTCTTGATGATGACAGCTTTGTAATAGAGCTTGAAGTCCTAAATTGTGATGCCACCAGCTTTGTTTCATTTTTTTTTCAACATTCCTTTGGCTATTTGGGGTCTTTTCTGGTTCCATACAAAATTTACTATTATTTGTTCCAGCTCTGTGAAAAAAGTTGATGGTATTTTGATAGAGATTGCATTGAATGTATAAATTCCTCTAGGTAGCATAGACATTTTAACAATATTTGTTCTTCTAATCCATGAGCATGGCACGTTTTTCCATTTCTTTGTGTCTTCCTCAATTTCTTTCATGAGTGTTCTATAATTTTGTACAGATCCTTTGCCTCTTTGGTTAGGTTTATTCCTAGGTATCTTACGGTTTTTGGTGCAATTGTAAATGGTATCAACTCCTTGATTTCTCTTTCTTCTGTCCCATTGTCAGTGTATGGAAATGCAACTGACTTCTGTGCATCGATTTTATATCCTACCACTTTGCTGAAATCCTGTTTGAGTTCTAGCAATTTGGGGGTGGAGTCTTTTGGGTTTTCCACATAGAGTATCATGTCATCTGCGAAGAGTGAGAGTTTGAATTCTTCTTTGCCTTTTAATGTACTGTTGGATCCTATTGGTTAGTATTTTGGTGAGAATTTTTGCATCCATGTTCATCAGGGATATTAGTCTGTAATTCCCCCTTTTGGTGGGGTTTTTGTCTGGTTTGGGGATCAAGGTAATGCTGGCCTCATAGAAAAAGTTTGGAAGTTTTCTTTCCATTTCTATTTTTTTGAACAGCTTCAGAAAAATAGATGTTATTTCTTCTTTAAATGTTTGGTAGAATTCCCCTAGGAAGCTGTCCGCCCTGGACTCTTGTTTATTGGGAGATTTTTGATTACTGCTTCAATTTCCTTGCTGGTTATGGGTCTGTTCAGGTTTTTTATTTCTTCCTGTTTCAGTTTTGGTAGTTTATACATCTCTAGGAATGCATCCATTTCTTGCAGATTGCCTAATTTGTTGGCATATTGTTGTTCATAATATGTTCTTATAATTGTTTGTATTTCTTCAGTGTTGATTGTGATCTCTCCTCTTTCGTTCATGATTTTATTTATTTGGGTCCTTTTTTTGATAAGTCTGGCCAGGGGTTTATTGATCTTATTAATTCTTTCAAAGAACCAGCTCCTAGTATCGTTGATCTGTTCTACTGTTCTTTTGGTTTCTATTTCATTGATTGCTGCTCTAATCTTTATTAATTCTCTTCTCCTGCTTGGTTAAGGCTTTATTTGCTGTTCTTTCTCTAGCTTCTTTAGGTGCAGGGTTAGGTTGTATATTTGAGACCTTTCTTGTTTCTTGAGAAAGGCTTGTATTGCTATATATTTCCCTCTTAGGACCACTTTTGCTGCATCTGAAAGGTTTTGAACAGTTGTGTTTTCATTTTCACTTGTTTCTATGATTTTTTAAAATTCTTCTTTAATTTCTTGGTTGACCCATTCATTCTTTAGTAAGATGCTCTTTAGCCCCCAGGTGTTGGAGTTCTTTCCAAATTTCCTCTTGTGATTGAGTTACAGTTTCAAAGCATAGTGGCCTGAATCATCCCAATTTTTTTTGTACCAGTTGAGACCTGATTTGTGACCAAGTATGTGATCTATTCTGGAGAATGTTCCATATGCACTCAAGAAGAATGTGTATTCTGTTACTTTAGGATGAAATGCTCTGAATATATCTGTGAAGTCCATCTGGTCCAGTATGTCATTCAAAGCCCTTATTTCCTTGTTGATCTTCTGCTGAGATGATCTGTTCATTTCAGTGTTGGAGTGTTAAAGTCCTCCACTATTTTTCTATTATTATTGATGTGTTTCTTTAATTTTGTTATTAATTGGTTTATATAATTGGCTGCTCCCATGTTAGGGGCATAAATATTTACAATTGTTAGATCTTCTTTTTGGGTAGACCCTTTAAGTAGGATATAGTGTCCTTCCTCATCTCTTATTACAGTCTTTGGTTTAAAATCTAATTTGTCTGATATAAGGATTGCCACCCCAGCTTTCTTTTGATGTCCATTGGCATGATAAGTGGTTTTCCACCCCTCACTTCAAATCTGGATGTGTCTTTGGGTCTAAAATGAGTCTCTTGCAGACAGCATATCGATGGGTCTTGCTTTTTTATCTAATCTGATAACCTGTATCTTTTGATTGGGGCATTTAGCCCATTTACATTCAGAGTAACTATTGAAAGATATGAATTTAGTGCCATTGTATTACTTGTAAAGTCACTGTTCCTGTATAATGTCTTTGTTCCTGTCTGGTCTATGTTACTTTTCAACTCTCTTCATTTAAAGGATCCCTTTTAGTGTTTTTTGTAGGGCTGGTTTAGTGATCATAAATTCTTTTAGTTTCTGTTTGCCCTGGAAGCTTTTTATCTCTCCTTCTGTTCTGAATGACATCCTCGTTGGATAAAGTACTCTTGGCTGCATATTTCTCATTTAGCACCCTGAATATATCATGCCAGTCCTTTCTGGCCTGCCAGGTCTCTGTGAATAGGTCTGCTTCCAGTCTAATGTCTCTACCCTTGTAGGTTACAGACCTCTTGTCCTGAGCTGCTTTCAAGATTTTCTCTTTGTCTCTGAGATTTGCAAGTTTCACTATTATATGTCAGGGTATTGACCTATTTTTATTGATTTTGAGTGGGGTTCTCTGTGCCTTCTGGATTTAAATGCCTGTTCCCTTCCCCAGCTTAGGGAAGTTCTCTGCTATAATTTGCTCCAATATACCTTCTGCCCCTCTCTCACTTTCTTCTTCTGAGATCCCAAATATTCTAATATTGTTTCGCTTTATGGTATCACTTATCTCTCAAATTCTCCCACTGTGATCCAGTAGTTGCTTATCTCTCATTTTCTCAGCTTCTTTATTCTCCATCATTTCGTATTCTATATCACTAATTCTCTCTTCTGCCTCATTTATCCTAGCAGTTAGAGTGTCCATTTTTGATTGTATTTCATTAATAGCCTTTTTTTATTTCGACTTAATTAGATTTTAGTTACTTCTCCAGAAAGGGATTTTCTAGTGTCATCTATGCTTTCTTCAAGGCCAGCTAGTATCTTTATAATTATTATTCTGAACTTTAGTTCTGACAAACAGATTAGGTCTCTGGCAGTCAGTACTGCCTCTTGTTCTCTTTTTTGAGGTGAGTTTTTCTGTCTTGTCATTCTTGCAGAAAGTGGTCACTTTTCTATATGTAGAGTTTCAGCTCTTCTTTTTTTTTTTTTAAGATTTTACTATTTGTAAGAGAGATTGAGCGCACAAGCAGGGTGAGTGGCAGGCAGAGGGAGAAGCAGGTTCCCCACTGAGCAGGGAGCCTGATGCGGGACTCAATCCCAGGACTCTGGGATCATGACCTGAGCCTAAGGCAGACACTTAACTGACTGGGCCACCCAGGGATCCCTCAGCTATTTTCTTAAATCTCCAGTTGAGTTCACAGGTGTTTAGAATGATTTGATAGTTATCTAGCTGAATTCCAAGGACCAGATGAAACTAAGGTCTCCTACTCCTCTGCCATCTTGGACTATCTCCCAGAAAAATAAATTTCATCACACGTCTGGATGCTTGAGATGAGTGATATCTGAATATTTAAAAATAAGCAGATAATTTCATTTTCTCTTTTAGCCAAATATTTGACATTATTAAAACCAGTGATATTCTGAATTTTACACAAATTGACTTGTGTGAAACAGAACTCATTGTTTTATGGTATAAATTATCATGCAATCACTTGGGAATTTACTTTAATGTATAATATATTGGGTATGAATTTTACTATCTATTACTGGAAGCTACTCTTACTGAATAGTAGATTGTATTTACTTTCATGTGGCTTTCCAAGTCCTCACATCATAATTAAATGTTTATAAACTTAAGTAACATAATTTGACATAATTAAATAATCAAATATTTCTCTCTTATTTTCTTTATTTTCTAAAAAAGCAACAAATTATTTTTCAAAACTGCTATTTTCAACTACTTCAACAACTAGAAATGTACAAGAGGTCCAGTTAATCCACATCTTGCTGATACTAGATATCATCACTTTCAATTTTAGTCATTCTGTGGGTGTGTAGAAGTATTTTACTGTGGTTTTGATTTGCATTCCCCTGGTAGTAATGACGTTTAACATCTTTTCATGTGCTTACTTGCAGTTCATATTTTCTTTGGCTAAATGTCTGTTCAACTTTACCTGTGTTCTAATTGGGTTATAGGTTATCTATCTTCTTGATATTGAATTAAAAGTTTTGGTTTGTTTCTTTGTTTGTTTCATAAATTCTGGATATAAGTCTTTATCAGAACTACTCTTTGAAAATATTTTCTCAGTTTTTGCCTTCCCATTTCCTCTTCTTTAGAGTGTCTTTGGAACATCAAATGTTTTACTATTGACAAATACCAATTTATCAAATTTTATTTTATAGTTTTTGAAGGTATTTTGTCCCGTTTAAAAATTATTTGTCTAACCTAAGATCACTAAGATTTTCTCCTATGTTTTTATCTGGACATTTCATAGTTTCAGTTTTCAAATTTTGCCCTGTAATCAATTTTTAGATATTTTTGGTTAAAATTAACAAAATGGTCTGAAAGGTCTAAGTTTATATCCAATTGTTCTAGCGCCATTTGTTGAAAAGATTATCCTTTCCCATTGATTTGTCTTGGAAACTTGGTCAAAATTCAATAGACTACATGTGTATGTATCTGATTGTGTTACTCTATGTGTTTATCATCATGCCAATGCAACACATATTGATTGCTGTAGCTTTATATAGATAGAGACTTGAAGTTAAGTAGTTGAAGTCCTTAAACTTTACTCTGTAATTGATTTTTACTTATTGGCTTTATATCCTGTGACATTGCTCAACTCAGTTATTAGTTCTAGTTACCATTTGTTATTTTTTTAGGATTTCCTATGTAGATGATTATGTTGTCTACATGTAAAAACAATGTCTCTTCCTTTTTAATTTGTTTGCCTTTAATTATTTTTTTCTTGCCTGTATTGCACTAGCTAAATGAAGGGATGAGAATACATATTCTCACCTTCTTCCTAACTTAGAGGGAAAACATTCAGTTTTTTACTTGTAAATATCATGTTACCTTCAAAATTGTTTTATATATTCTTAATCTAGATGTCTTATGGCAGCTTCTTTTTATATTTCATTTTCTGAGAGTTTTTTATTATGAGTGCTCAGTTTTATCAAATATATTTTTTCTTGAATCGATTGAGATGAACCTCTGGTTTATTTATTTTACTAATATGAACAATAACATCATACCAGGATAATATAACCCTGCAGACACCTTTTCATGTAGTGATTTGACCTCTCCAGACAATAGTCCTCAATGTGGGGGGAGTGCTACTACTTTTAACTTGAATCATACAAAAAAATGTGTGTCATATATATTATCTGGAATTATCAGCTGATCATTGTATAAGTACATAAAATAGTTTTATCTTAAATTTTTCCAGTACATTTAAAAAGACAATTTTTTTACTTTATTATTTTTATTATTAAAACACCCAAAAGAATAAAGAAAATTATTCAGTGACTCTCATGGCCATCAGCCAAATTTAGCAATCATCAAAATTTTGACCACTTGCATCTTCTTAGTGTTCATCTTTTTCTTTTTCCTTGCTGAATTCTTTTAAGGCAAATTTAAGCATATTTCATTCAAACTTATGCATTCTAGTATCCATATCTAATCACATAAAACAATTCTTTTAAATGTGAATAATTTCTTATATAGTTAGGATAAAATGATCACATTGAAGAAACTTAAATATTACTCCTTAATATTATTTAATACCTTGCTTCTCAAAGCATAGTCCACAAA
This sequence comes from Phoca vitulina, assembly GCF_004348235.1. Lineage (NCBI taxonomy): Eukaryota > Metazoa > Chordata > Mammalia > Carnivora > Phocidae > Phoca > Phoca vitulina. The sequence continues at coordinate 74,033,723 of NW_022589707.1, forward strand.
CCAGCAGCAGAAGAATTTGGTAGTTTGTTAGAAATGCAGTATCTCAGCTTCACTGAGAACTACTGAATCAGAATCATCAGTTTTAGGGGTGCCTGAGTGACTCAGTTGGTTGAGCGCCCAACTCTTGATTTCGGATCAGGTCTTGATCTCGGGTGGTATTTCAGGGTCATGGGATTAAGCCATGCATTGGGCTTCCCGCTTGAGATTCTTTCTCTCACTCTCTCCCTCCCCCCTCCACCTGTTCTCTCTCTCTATCAAATAAATAAATAAATAAAATCTTTGGAAAAAAAGAATCTTCAGTTTTAAAAAGATTCTAAAGTGCTTAGCATACATCTGAACATTTGAAATTTAATACTCAGATATGTAATCATATTTTTCCCAGTTTTTCAAAAATATATTTTGTACAACTTGTTTGTCTGAATAAGTCTCCAAACAATATTTGCATGTGATATTGATTTTGTATGCCCCCAAAGTTATTTTATATAAAGCACCCCTGTATTTTGTCTTTTGCTTGTTGAAAAAAACGGGGACAGTTTGATTTGAAGAATGTCCCCAAATTCTCTATTTGCATCTTTTGTTGTCATTTAAATTGTTGCGATATCTGTATTTCTTATAGATTTAAACAAGCTCCAGAGGCTTGATTAGCCTCAGGTTCAACTTAAATAGAATATAGGTGATTCTGCATTCTTCTTATTACATCACATCACGAAGAACACAATATGGTTTTCCACCATTTTTAGTGATGCCAGCGTTGATCCTGGGTTTATGTAGAAATTGCACAATACTTCTCTTGTAAAAAAATTTCATCAATTTTTTACCTCTTTGTTTATCTATTGTTACTTAGTGCCAGAATCACTTATTTCATTAGGGGTAACAAAATCATTTTCATTTAATTATCATTTTCTTAATTATCAGCTGTAATATTTTGTAAAGAATAATTCCTCCTCCCCCCAAAAAAAGAATAGTTCCCTCCCTCCCCTGTCATTCAAGGTTATTTGGATAGTGTGAATTAAAAATCATATAGGAAATTTAGAGTAAATGGTCAATTCTCCCATTTTAGTTGCTGATTTTAAGGGTAAGGAATTGGTGTAAGTTACTTCTAGGGGTGTTCAGTGGATTTCTTTACCCCTTCAATCTCTCTTTCTCCTCTCTCTTTTTTTTTTGTTTCTCTTTCACAACTCTCTCAAACTCAGAATACAATTTTAATGTGCTTTGTGTAACTACCATTAATCATTCTTTGATGTTCAGATTATTTAATATTTGGAAAATGTGATCTCTTTTAGGTTGATCTTCATATCCTTTTACACAAAATAACAGATTGATAAATACTTGATTGTTGGCCCACTGAAATTCTCCAGGTTCATTTTGTCTTTTCTGCCACATGGCTGAAATCAGTATTGTTTACAAAAGCTAATAGTTCCTTTTAATAGGGAATCATATTTGAAGGCCATATCATGGATAAGTAGAACTTATTCTTATTGGGTTGTCTTTGCTTTATAGGCATTTTCAGTGAAGAGATCTTGGAAATAAAAGTAATATTAATAGTTATACAATTATATGTTATACTATAATTATTTTAGTGCTTAGTTTTAAAATTTAAGTATTTCTTTTAATTGAGATAATATTCACATATAATTAAATAACATTTAATAAATACAGATGTGGAAACTCTGTTTCAGGTAATATGGCTAAATAACCAGGCTGACCCACTGTAAAACAGCATATAAAAATCTTAAAAGCACCCATGATTGGCAAAAAAGTAAGGACTCAGATTAAAAAAGTGACACTATGGGGCACCTGGGTGGCTCAGTTGGTTAGCGTCTGCCTTCGGCTCAGGTCATGATCCCAGAGTCCCAGGATAGAGCCCCACATCAGGCTCCCTGCTCAGCAGGGAGTCCACTTCTCCCTCTGCCCCTCACCCAGCTCCGCTCCTGCTCTCTCTCTCTCTCTCTCTCCCTCTCTCAAATAAATAAAAATTTTATATGCAACTAATGAATCAAAGAACACTACATCAAAACCTAATGATATACTATATGCTGGCTAATTGAACATAAAAATAATAAAAAAATGAGTGATCTAAAAAAAAAATCTTAAAAGCAGCAGTAAATTTGGCTTTCCCTGAAGAATTCTTTTGAACTCAGTGAATTTGAACATCAGTTTTTGCAAATGTGCAGAACTTGGGACAAGAATTCAACTTCAGAGCCTCAGTTGATGGGTGTAATTGAAGACTGTTATAAAGCTAGTATCCCACCAAAAGCTTTCACCTGATTTTTAAGGATGAGCTAGAAATACCCTTTACTCAAACTGGGTACTACTAGGCAATCGACAGTTTTAAAACTTGGCAGAGAGGATTTAAAAAAAAATCCTCCTGGGGCACCTGGGTGACTCAGTTGGTTAAGCATCTGCCTTTGGCTCAGGTCATGTTCCCCAGGATCCTGGGACCGAGCCCCACGTCAGGCTCCCTGCTTATCGGGGAGCCTGTTTCTCCCTCTCCCCTGGCTTGTGCTCTCTCTCTCTCTCTCTCTTGCTCACTCTCTCTCTCAAATAAATAAATAAAATCTTAAAAAAAAATAAAAAATTCACTCCTGAGAATGATCTGTTAAATACAAGTTAGGTATTATACAGTTTGACAGCCTGAATTTACATTATAAGGTAGTCCAAAAAAAACCCCACAAGCCAAGAATTTAGTTTAAAATATCCTAAACTAGGTGCTCCCAGATGACTGACAGAAGTAAATACAAATTCCCTCTGAAAGAGTCCAACCTTATCCCAGGCTAAATGTATCTTCATAGACACAGTTCCAAAGAACAGATCGTATTCAAAAATCACAATATATTCAAAGATATAAAACATCATGATCAAGAACCAGTAGAAAATATATACAGTTGAATTATACTAGTGTGTGTGTATATATATATATAATTTAAAATAGGATAAAGGAGCTAGAATTAAACCTAACAAAATATGTGCACAGTATTTGTGGGAACATCATATAAAGCTATAGTAAAATATTTATGAAACCTAAATAAATGGAGAGGCATATTATGTTCATGGATTGGAAGGATCAAAGTTATAAAAATACCATTTTCCCTACTTCAATCTATAAATTCATTGCCATCTCAATCAAGATCAAAAAAATATTTTGGGTGGAACTTAGATGTAAATTCTGAAGTGTATATGGAATTTTAAAGGTTAAGAAAAGTCAAGACACTCCTGTAACAGAAGAAAACTGGCTGGACTTGTCTTATCAGATATCAAGACTCAATTTGAAACTGTAATAATTAAGTCAGTGAAACAGTGGGAACTATAGAACAAGGTGTCATGCCCTAAAACAGATGGACACAAATATAGAAACTTGATTTTTTTTCCAGAGCTGAAGTTGCAGATCATTGCAGATGGACTTTTCATTAAATGGCACTTTGGGCCATCTATTTAGTAAGATTTTTGAGGGTGAGTTTTCTTTAAGAAATATATATTTTTATTGCATACTCAATTCACCTGAAATACACCTGGGATATGAGGGCAATGATGATGTCCAAAAGCTATAAAATAGGTGATCAGATTTTCAGAGGGTAAAAAAATTTAGATATAAAGAAAACTTAAATGAAATAAATGTTCATCTCTACCCAGTTGAGGATAATAGAAAGTTATAATTTAAGCTTACCCTAAATGAAAGGAAAAAGTGGAATCAAGTCAAATAATTTGAATTGAAAATCGGAAACTATATATAACAATCCATTCATTCTAAAAACAAAGACTAGAACTTGTCTTACCCAACCCAAACCATGCAATAATGAGACAGCAAGGATTAGATTTTGAGTTTTCTAATTCTTATGTAGAGTCTCTCCACCACAATACAACATCCATAGGAGGTTAAATTGTAGAATAACAGAGATAAATGACAGTTGGGCACATTACAAAGGTTCAAATAAATGTACAGAAAACATACAGAAGTTGATAAAAGAATAGATTTAATTCCATGGAAGACTTGAAGAAGAGTGTGTATAAACTATGTAAAATAATGATTTGATCAAGTAATGCCAAATTATAAACAAGGGTGAGTAAGAAATGTAATTATTGAGTCATATTTTACTCTATCATGAGTATGTAAGTCACTAGTGAGTCAGCAGCCTCCACATATACAAACCATAATATTAAGCAAGTTGTTATGTCTGGAAATGTAATCCTTTCTCTCTCCCGACTCTCTCAATTGTTGCTATTTATAGATTTAGTGCTTTTATTTGAGATACATTTATGAATTTCTACAGAGCTAACAAAGCTTTCAATGTCTCTAAAATATATAGGATTTTGTGGCCAAGATTCAATTATTAGAGCATGAATAGATGCATTCTTCATAATAAAAAGTGAAATTTTATGTACTGGACATTTCTGAGTTTTAAAATGTTTACTCCACGATTTCAAAGTAATATTTATCTCATTGAAAGTACTTTATGAAACTATTTTTTTTAAGATTTTATTTATTTATGAGAGAGAGAGGAGGGGAAGGAGCAGAGGGAGAGCGACAAACAGACTCCACATTCAGCATGGACCCAATGTGGGGCTTGATCCCAGGACCCTGAGATCATGACCTGAGCTGAAACCAAGAGTTGGATGCTTAGCTGACTGAGCCACCCAGGCACCCTTGAAGCCATTTTTTTTAAGTTGGACACCATTTTTTTTTAGAAAATTACAGACTTGATGCACAAAACAGAAGCTTAGGTGAGTTCTTTCCTACCCTCTAAAACATCTGGATATTGTCCTGTACATTTCTGAATTTGATTCAGTGGTTTGGTTTATATTTAATTTAATATTAGACTAGTCCTAAAGAAAATACATAAAGTAGAAAATATGAGTTTGATTTTTAAAATTCACAACAAAATAGAATTTTAGCTGAAAGTGTTTTTACAGGATTTTAAAATCATTTCAATAAGTTCCTTTTCACTGTCCTAATCTTTTTAGCAACAGCCAACTGGTTCTTATATTAATGTCCCTTGGTAGAATAAAATTGAAACAGTCTATCCAATGGTAACAGTTCCTGAGCCCCATAACCTGTAATATCTCAACTTCTGGAACTGTGTTGTTGCCATTGAAGCTTTCACTATTCATCTAACTACAGCACAACCCTGTTTCTTATCTTTGCTCTAGTTGGAAAACTAGTGAGCAATAATATTTCAGGTCTCCCATGGATTGCAAAATTCCTGTATACTGCAGTCAGTATATTCTTTCCATTCTAAATACTGAGTGACTATATAATGACATGTGAAGGTGGTTTTTTTAAGCATTTTGTACTCAAATATGATCTGTTCTCAGATTCTGAAAAACTGAGATTTCTTTCTATTTCCATTCTTCTTTAGAAGTAAGGAGAACCATTCCATTGATGTACAATGCCTTTGGGTTGCTTATTTAAAGGATTTCACACAAACAAACATGCTTTCCCTGTTTTTTTTTTTTTCATGTTTTTGTTTATTAAAGTTTATGCAATGCTTGTTAAATCACTCAGATTCTGACACTCAAAACAATATGTAACTCTCGACCTATCAAAACAAATTTACAGGGAATTTCCCCACGGCTGTAATACAGTAGCATTGGCTGACTAATACTCTTGCTGAGAACTAGAAAAAACAGATAAGATAAAAGGGGGTGGGGGGGGGGGGCACCTGGGTGGCACCTGGGTGGCTCAGTCAGTTAAGTGTCTACTTTCAGCCCAGGTCATGATCTCAGGGTCCTGGGATAAGGAGCTCCACATGGGGCTCCCCGCATGGGGCTCCCCGCTCAGTGGGGGAGTCTGCTTCTCCCTCTCCCTCTACCCCTCCCTGCCCCCCTAGTACTCTCTCTCTCTCTCAAATAAATAATCTTTAAAAAAATTACAAAGGGAGAGGGAATTTGTATGAAGTCATTGGAGAGTTGCTGTGACTATCAGGACTTGAGGGGCCAAGATCCCAAAGAGAAGTGAACAAAGAGGTAAGCTGACATTCTATGAACCACTTTCATTCTCAGAGCATTTGCTGATTCTTATAATGGGGAGAGAGACTGGCAAGACAGGCAGAAGATAATAGGTGAGAGACAAGAAAAAAGTTTTGGTTAACATATGAGGTATGTAGGGAAAATATGGTAGGATTGAAAGACAAAAATTGGAGTAAGGCATCCAGAATTTAAGAAGCAAAATCTAGGGGTGCCTGGGTGGCTCTCTCGGTTAAGCATCTGACTCTTGATTTCAGCTCAGGTCATGATCTCAGGGTCCTGGGATCAGGCCTGTGTTGGGCTCTGCAATCAGTGGGGAGTCTCCTTGAGAATTCTCTCCCTCTCCCCCTGCCCCTTCCTCTGCTATCTCTCACTCTCTCAAATAAATCTTAAAAAAAAAAAAAAAGCAAAATCTGAGAGTAAGGAAGGCAAAGAGACTTGACTTTAATTACGCTTACCAGTATTTCTCCTTGAAGCATTTGCTCAATTCTGTGCACACAGAAAAAGTCTAAAAAACTAAGCAAAAAGTAGAAAGCATTTAAAAGCTGAGATGAGTGTTTGGAAGTTTCTTTGTGCCAAGGAAATAAGTATTGGAATTAAGAACCCATTAAAGAGGAAGGACCCTAATAAATACCCCTAGACTCTGAGTTAGTGCCCCAAAGTATAACAACCTAGGAACAGTGGATAAAGCAAAGATAAACTGAGCCATACAAAAATTGCAATCCAGCTACATAAACTAAGCCCTGATTTACTATGATCTTCCTCCCAACTCAGGGTCTCTACCAGAAGAGAGGGTAAACTCTTTCTGGAGATTAATAACATGACCTAGAACTTCTGCAGTATTTTCATTAAAGAGCTCCAGCTTTCAATCAGAAACAACTCACAGAATACCCTGTTATCCAAGCTGGCAGCTACAGATTGTATCAATATGTAAAGAAAAGAAAAGAAAAAAGATGCAAATCTAGTTCTGTAAATGTAATATCTGAGAAAAGAAATAGGAAAGTCTAGGATTTAAAAATGCAGTAATTAAAATGAAGAACTTAATTTTGATTTTAACATCCTCTTAGACACAGAAAGAGGATTAGTAAACTGAAATATGGATCTTTAGAAAATATTCAAGCTGAAGTACAGAGAAGAAAAGGAGGAGGAGGAAGAAGAAGAAGAAGTAAAAGAAGCAGCAGTAGCAGCATCGGAAGAAGAAGGAGGGGAGGAGGAAGAGGAAAAGGGAGAAGAAGGAGAGGGGGAGGAGGAGGAAGAAAAAGAGGAGGAGGAAGAAGGAAGAGGAGGAGGAAGAAGGAAGAGGAGGAGGAAGAAGAGAAGAAAGGGAAAGAAAAGAACATCAGAAAAAATACGAAACATTGTAAAAAGAAAAAAAATTATCGTATGTTTGTAGTCCCAAAGTAGAAGGGAGAATATAAGGCAAAACAATATTTGAAAAGCTGGTATCTAAAACTCAAAAGTAATTAAGCCAAAGATCCAAACATAATATAGACTGCAAGCAAATCAACGCATAATAAAGAGGGAGAATTAAAGAATACTGTTAAGAGATGTAGAAAAATGGGGTGCCTGGGTGGCTCAGTTGCTTAAGCATCTGCCTTCGGCTCAGGTCATGATCCCAGAGTCCTGGGATCAAGCCCCACGTGGGGGCTCCCTGCCCAGAGGGGAGTCTTCTTCTCCCTCTCCCTTTGCCCCTGCTTTTGTGCTCTTTCTCTCTCTCATTCTCTCTCTCAAATAAATAAAATCTTAAAAAAAAAAAAAGAATACAGAAAAAAATTCTGATAAACTAATAATAAAATCTAAGAAACCAATAACTATAGAACAGAACTTTCTTAACCTGATAAAAGATATCTACAAAAATAACAGCATATGTCATACAATTGTGAAATGTTGAAAGCTTTTCTCCTGAGATCAGAAGTAAAATTAAAATACTATAATTTCTATTAAGCCTTTATGGGAAGTCCTAGACAGTTTAATAAGACAATACAAAGGAATAAAAGGTATAAATAGTGTGAAAATAGTAAAACTGTCATAATTTGCAGATAATAGAATATAGAAAATTCTAAATTATCCAAAGGTGAGAAAATTAGAGCTAACAAATAAATGTAACAAAGTATATTGACATTGCTAATATACAAAAATTACTGTGTATATATTTATAATAATAGAGAATAAAATTTAAAAAAATACCATTTATGATAGAATTAAAAAATCAAATAACAGAATAAATTAATGCTAGATATATAGCAATCTAAAGAAAAAACTAAAAACTATCACTGACAAACTAAAAGAAGGCTTAAACAAGAGAATGTATATACCATGCATTTCAGAGACTCAATACTGTAAAAATATTTATTCTTCCAAAATTGAAAAAAAAATCAATCTCAATCAAAACCCCAAGATTATTTTTTAATGTATGTATGTATGGAAATTGACGAGATTATTCTAAAATTTATATGAAAACTCAGAGTCAAGAACAGTTACTCTATTCTTAAAGTAGAATAAAGTTCAATGATACACACTACCAGATATGTAGACTTGTTTTAAATATAGAATATTATTGGTCCAAGCAAGACAAATAGATCAGAATAGAGAATTCAGAAACAGACCCATACATACAGATTTGGTTGAAAATGGTGCCACTTGCAATTCAGTGAAGAAATTTGTCTTTTTTCAATACACAGCATTGATACATTTGGATACTTATGTGGAAAATTAAATAAGTAAAGTATATCCAGCTTACACTATATATAAAAATCCGTGCCAAATGGACTGCAGACCTAAATGTAAAAGATAATAAATTTTCTGAAAGATAAGAGAATAATTTCTTGACTTTGAAATAAGCAAACATTTCTTAAGCAGGACATAAAAAGCACTAACGAAAAATTAATAAACTCTACCTCTTTAAATTAAACATTTCTGTTTGTCTAAAGATAACATTTAGACAATGAAAAAGCACATCTCAGAGTTGAAGATATTTGTCATATAAAAATCTGACAAAGAATTTGTATCCAGAATGCATATAAACAAGCAGAAAAAACTACAATCAATAAGGAAAAGGTAGAATCCCAGTTAAAAAAAAAAAAAAAAGATGAGATAAAAAATCGAATAGCTAACATCAGAAAAGACGATATTCAAATGTCCTTTAAAATATTTAAAGGGACGCCTGGGTGGCTCAGTTGGTTAAGCATCTGCCTTCGGCTCAGGTCATGATCCTAGGGTCCTGGGATCAAGCCAGCCCCACGTTGGGCTCTCTGCTCAGCAGGAGCCTGCTTCTCCCTATCCCTGCCACTCCCCCTGCTTCTACTCTCTGTCAAATGAATAAATAAAATCTTAAAAAAAAAAAAAATATTTAAAAAGTGGGGCGCCTGGGTGGCTCAGTCAGTTAAGTGACCGACTCTTGATTTCATGTCAAGTCATGATTTCAGGGTCATGTGATCCAGCCCCTTCTCTGTCTCAGAGCTCAGTGGACTCTGCTTGAGATTCTCTCTCCCTCTCCCCCTACCCCCACTTGTGCATGCATACATGCACACACGCTCTCTCTCTCTAAAATAAATAAATAAAATCTTAAAGTAAAATATTTAAAAAGTGCTTAACATTATTATCCATCTGATAATTAAAATTTAAACTACAGATCACCACTAAGCACTTAAAAGAATGGCTAAAATTAGAAGACAATATCAGGTGTTGATGCAAATTCAAAACTACATGACTTTTTATACACTGCCAATGAGAATATAAAGAGATAAAATCACTCTAAAAAACTGGAAATATTTTCTAATACTAGACATGTGCATGCCCAAGAATTTCATGCCTAGACATATAGCCACAGAACCGCATACATATATGCATCACAAGACATATTCAAAGATGTTAATAAGAAACATTGTTCATAACAGTCCCAAACTGGGGAAAAACAATGTTCATCAATACTAGTATTGATAAAGAAATTATAGTAAGTATAGCAGTTAAAAAAAAGAAAGATGAAACTTCATGTTTCACCCAAGAGCAAGGCAGAATCTAGCATACTGTTGAGTGGAATAAGCCAGAACAGAACCCAAAGTGTACATATTCTCTGATTTATTTTACATTAAGTTCGAAAATGGGCAAAATCATTTTATTATTTTTTAAAGATTTATTTCTTTATTTTAGGGGGGGTAGGGGCAGAGGGAGAGACAGAATCCTGAAGTAGACTCCCCGCTGAGCACGGAGCCCTTCACGGGGCTTGATCCCAGGTCCCTGAGATCATGACTTAAGCCAAAATCAAGAGTGGGCCACTTAACCAACTGAACCACCCAGGTACCCCTGGTCAAAATCATTTTCTATTGATAGAAGTTAGAATAGTGTTTATCTTTGGTGCAGGCAATAATGATTGAGAAGTGCTGGTAGTTACATATATATATTTTCATTTTGTAATAATTAATTGGAGTGCATAATTATGATCTGTGTACTTTTCTGTGTCTACGTTACATTTCATTGAAAGTTTAGAGGATCCTGCGTAATCTATTTTTAATGTCAAAATATAAGCACCTTAAGAGCTTTATGTGTTGATTCTTATCTTTTGTTAAAATAAATAAGCACATTGCTATATTAAAGTAGCATTTATAAAAAACATATTGAGAGATGTAAAAAACCTTTGCACTTTTGTAAAGATATATTTGAGTTTTAGCTAAATATTTAATTTTTGCTTTTAATTCTCATAATGACTTCAAATGGATTATGGGAAGAAAAATGATTAAACGATTATGAAAATTTAAAACAAAAAACACATTTATGAAAGAAATTCAAGAGTAATGCAACCTACAACTAAAATAAAAATGGAATTTAGACTTCAGAAACCATGGAGCAAAAACAAGTCTGATATTCACATAGTATCTCCAAAGAGGAAATTTGCAGCTTCACTATTTAACTTACTGCAGCCAGTACTTTGTGGTCTAAGGCCTCCATCTTGGCTTTACCAGAAAGACTGGTTATGATATGGTCTCACATATATGCATAGCATAATAATTTTCAGAATTTCAGTCATCCTATTTGTTTAACTGTGATCTTTCACTTATTCTTTTATTCAAAAATATTTATCAAGCACCTCTGTGTGACATGTCCAGTGCTAGCCACTGGGGAGATAGACAGTTGTGAGTACAGACACAGTGAATAAAGACAGTCATGACTTTTGCAGCACTCAGAGGAGAGGATACAAAATAAGTAGTAATCACACAAATAAATATATAATTGCAAACTGAAATTTAAAGGTCTATCATTGAAATGGATATACTGTAAAAGAGACAATCAGAGAGATCCAATTTAAATTGAACAGTCAAGGTAGTGCTTTCTGGGGAAGTGAATTTAGACTGATATTTGAAGGATGAGAAGGTAAAGAATGGGAGTTCATATTTTTCTGACAGAGGACTAATATAGTCCATAATGAAGTCTGTATAGTAGGAAAATGAAAGAGAAGCAATCTGGCTGAAGCATGATAACCATGGGTCAACTGGAGACGTGGGTTTGGAGGGGGTCATATGATCCTTTTTTTTTTTTTTTTAAGATTTATTTATTTATTTGACAGAGAGAGTGCACACATGTGAGTGGCGGGGGGAGGGCAGAGGGAGAGAGAGAGAATCCCAAGCAGATTCCCACTGAGCCAGGAGCCTGATGCTAGGCTTGATTCCATGACCCTGAGGTTATGATCTGAGCCGAAATCACAAGTGGGATGCTTAACCGACTGAGCCACCCAGGCGCCCCAGGGTTGTATGATTCTTTATGTTGTGTTTGGTATCTGCTTTAAGGCATAGGGAAGCTATTGGAAGGTTTTAAAATCGAAGACCTACTAAATGTAAAATTTACCATTAAGTAATAGAGTGCTACTAAACAATGTGAAAGGTTGGCTAGAGGAAGAGATGGTGGATTTTAAGCTTCTAATAAGGAGGATCCATGAGTAGTCCAGGTAAGGAGTTGCCTGGATGAGGGTCTTAACAATAAAATGGAGAAAAACCGAGAGATTACAGGTACACTTGAGAAAGTTAGATGCTTTGAACTTTACCTTCCTCTGTGGGAAAAGAGAATAAGAAGAGTAGATAGTGCATAGACTGTTATAGATATAAAAGTAAATAATTGTAACTGTTATTTTAAAAAGGAATAAACTATTGTTTAACTGGGAAAAAAAAAAGACAGACATATACCATCTTCAACTGTCTGAAAAGATGACTGATCGATCTCTGTCTCAGCAGTGACTAGGCCTTGCTGCTCCTGGCTCCTCAGAACTCCAGGTAGCCTTGGTGCAATATAATACAAATTGTTCTGCACTTGTGTGCTAGAGAAAGTTTTCTTTTACCTTGATTCTCTGTGGAACAGTGTCACAGTTTATACGTTCATTCATTATGGATTCACAAGGGTACATATGTTTACACTGATCAAGCCTTTACTATGTACCAGGCACTATCCTAGATATTTCATATATTTAATATTACTATTCTGTCAGGATAAATTGAGGATTAAGTATATTAAGTAATGTGCTGAAAGCCACAGACAAAACTAAATTCCAGATCTAATTCTAATGCTCATGCTCTTTTCATAATTTTTATGTTCAGATTTTTCCTTTACCATGATTCCTTCAGGAACTGGGCTTTATGTTAGCTATGGCAGCCTGGTTTTTGCCTTGTAATCTTAAATAGTAGTTGAATCACCTACTCTTGCATCCAGTCTCCCAGCTTCCTGGTACAATTTACCTATCCACTTCTGATTGTCAACTCCAATTCCACCAATATTAAATATGATATATTAAATAAATATTGGCTAATATGGCTAACAAAATTCCCGTACCATCTGTACTGTTCTTTGGAGTTATCTGGTCCCAGATTTATACTTTGTATTCCAATATCCATGAATCTGTCACGAGAGCAATAAATCACTAGCTGTTTCTCTATGTCTACATGTGCCTTCTCTTGTCTGGCAGGAGAAGGAAAATCCTGAAATCATCTCTTTTGCAGCCACTGAATCTCTACTATGACACTTCCTTTGAAGCCTGTAATATTGCTATATAAATTGTCAGCCTATTTAAACTTATATACTGGTTTCACTATTTTAAAACATAAACAAAAAATATGCTTTAGTTCAGTTCAATAACTGCTTACTGAACATCCATATGTAAAAGACATTCTAGTGCAAAGAAATGGGAAGTTGGCACAATTCCTTCTCACTGGTGCCTGACACTGTCTTCTCTAAAACTGAGTCTCCATATTTGTTCAACAAATTGAGTTGATTTTATGCCATGTGGAAAGAATTTTATCTTTGTACATGCTAATTTTAAAGAGAGGGATAAAACTTAATAATAAAAGAAATAAAAGAAAAAAATAACCCTAACTGAAAAAAATAGTATTTGATTAAATCAGTCAAAACTGCTAAAAGAATCTGAACTTGGAGAAGATAGCCCAGTTATTATTAATATATTTTAAGATTTAGAGAGTAACACTCGTAGTTACTTATCTATACTTAAATGTGTTATGCTCATGTTTTAAACTAAATCCCAAGTCCTTAGATTTGATTAGAAACATCAGGCTACTGTAAGTGAGAAGCGTGAATACATTCTTTGCTGAAAAATGAAGGGAGTGGCTCCAGTCCTGGGTAGGTCAGCCAAGGGCTAAAGGGAAGGGAAAGAATGGAAGAAGAATCAAAAGTTATTAAACCATATTGCATGCATTTAAAAAGCATATTTTATGTTATTTCTTCCAGGTAGATAAAAGAAAAATCTGGTAACAATTTACACTGACATTTAGACATCCATCTCTAAGTGTGTTAGTTAATTTGGAATAATACTACGTAATAATACAGTAATACTTTATACATTTAGTATCAAGTTTTTACTTATTTTATAAAATTTTATGAACATAATTTTTAATTTTGGACTGTGACATGGGCCTCAGTTTCTTGATCCCTGTGGAACATGGGGTCAGGCCTCACTATCCAGTTACTGCAGATGTAGTGTGTTGACATTAATACACAAATGTCCACTCTCCAAGAGCCACTTTGCTTGCCTGCAAGAATACTGGTGCCCATGAATCACTTTGAATTGCAATTTTCCCTTGAAGGCAGCAGAACTGGGATTGGGTGGCCCAAGTCCCCTGCAGATCCAGAGATAAAGTACTTCTCTAAGGTCATCCCCAAGATGATATTGGATATTGGTCAATTGTGGGCACCACCTTCTGCCTTCTTTCTAGTCTTAGAAAATAAAAGGAGCATATTTTGTCCATGTTATGCCCATTTAAGACATCCAACAAAAGCTTGCTTAAGACAAACTATATTACAGGAATTCTTAAAACTGTTCTTTCAATGGTTGCTTGGAAGGCTGAGCCAGAACTGTACAGCCCGTCCAGTTTTACAAACTGTAATGTTCATGGTTTCTGTTGCACCTTCTGAGGCCATTGCTATTACCTAGAAGCTGGTGAAGTTGGAAATGTGTCGATCCAGAGTGGATTTGGAAAACTACCATTGGACCTTAATACAGATAAGCAATAGCTCTGCCCTAATGAAGTAAGAAAACAGCACTCCTATGTAACACTCAACTTGATACATAGCAGACTAAACCAAACTTGCTTCTATTTCAAAAGATTATAGCTCTGTGCAGATTGCTCAAATATGCAGAGAACCTGTCTCCTAGCTCTGAAATATAACCCAAGGGAGCTGGGTTGGTATTAACATATCTCATGAATTTACATTTGGACTTCCTTAGCTCAGCCAACCATTCCTGTGTCTACATCTAGCTCACCATCTTGGTTTCTTCCTTTGGTTGAGTTTTCTCTAGGAAGCCCTTTTCTTGCTCCAGGCAATCTGGACTCCACAGATCTAAGACCAGTCCTTGAAAATATTTTAATATGTTTATGTCATAGTAGTCACATTAGCTCAAGTTATTTATCCAGGAGGATCATCAGTCCCAGTATAAATTAGTGGATATAAATAACTGAAATCAGGGATGGTATCTCACTGAGCTCCACTCATTGGAGGACATTGGTATGAGTGTGGTGGTTAGGAGGATTGAAGAGGTATAGTTGCAATGCCAGAAAGTAGATAGTAAGAAATCACCAAAGCTGAATAATAAAGAAGACGGTATGTTCAGATGTGTGGCAGCCAAGAAAAAGATATTTTGGTAAGGAAACACATAAAGACAATATAGGATGAAATTTTATTATGGCATGTGGAAAATATAGAATTTTGCTATTATGAACATAATAAACATAGTAAACATAGGAACTGTTTTGATTACTTTACCGAGATGTCCAATTTAACATGAATTTTTGGCTTCCTTGAACTGTGATTTAACAGAATATAACTTTCAGAAAATGCCTCTTTGGTTATTTTTTGTTGTATTATGTTGCTCTTATTTTCAGGGAAAATAAAAGGTTAATATATTACTTGATAGAAACAATAGCTTTCTTGAAGTAAAACAAGATCAGCTCAGAGCAAGAAGTTGGTATCATACTATGGAATATTGAAGAGGAAGAAAATGTATCTTCAGAGTATTTGGATCCATTTGAATCATTCACTGGCATAAGTTTTCTTTTAGAATATTTCCATGTCAAGCATAAGTCAAGTTTTACTAGTTACATTTCATTTGTACTTTGTTGTTACATTAACTAAAATGCACTTGTATTTAATAGATTAAGGAGACATCTGGCTATGTGAACCAAGAAACTGCATCCTTTCCAGAAATAATAATAATAATAACATAGCTAGAATTTATTCAGTGTTTTCTATGTTAAGTACCTGTGCTAAGTTGAGTTACATGAAATCACATTTCTGTAGGTCAGAAAGGGGAGAAATACTAACAATTTCATATGGTTCCACCTTAATATGAGTGATCTCACTTGATTCTTACAATAAATCTAAGTGTTGGGTATTAATTCCATTTTACAGATGAGGAAACTAAGACTTAGGTTAGGTCTTTGTCCAATATAACATAGTCAGGGAATGTGATCGAGGTGGTGTTTGAATCTAGGTGGTCTGTCTCTAGAGTCCATGTCCCTAACCATTATAAACCCAGCACCCAATTCCAGGCTTTTAAATATCTCCTATAGTAAACTGCTCCAGTAAATTGGTGCTCATAATATATAATCACTGTGAAATTACTCTCCATTACTACTGCCTTCTCAGAAAGTCATTTATTATTTAAACAAGTAAGTTTAAAATGAGCCTTGCTTCCCTGAAACATGTTTTCATAACAGATTTATCAGAGCTATTAGAATCCAAATAATAACATAATTAAGTTTCAAATGTATATTTTATTTGTGAATTACATAAAGTTCACTCAAAAAAGAGTTGTTCATATTAATAAAACAATTAGTATTAGAACTTTTGATAATCACAGCATATATCAAACTTCCACTATATACTACCCACTGCTCTTGCTTTTAAAAGTCTTTTATTTTGTTTCATTCTCTGTGATATAGGTGATATTTTTATCTTTTATGTATGTAACCAAGACTTAGAGAAGACAACTTGTCTAACCTTCATATAAATGGAAGATTTGGAATTCAAACCCAAATGTTCTTAGCCATTGTTATATTCAGCATCTTTTCAGTAAGCTAGTTAGTCCTTAATATTGGAACATGGCAAAGTAAACATGGAACATGGAACTATATATATATAGAGAGAGAGAGAGAGATAGCTAGAACTACCAGAAAGAAAAAAAAATTATCTATTATTTTGTGAGATAGTAATTTAATTAAACAAATATAACCTGGGAATTATTAATTATGAATCCTTATGTTAAAATAGAGGCAATTATTCAAAATTCTTCAGGTCAAAATATTTGTCATGCTAATAAGAAAAAGAAAAACTGTGATTTGGATTAAGTCTTTAATATAGTGAATAACTATATTTTAAAAATGTTATGTGTAAAAATAATCCCCATATTTGTTTTCCCATTGCACAAGATAGAGTTAAGTAGATTAACCATGGAATTTTGAATCAAACTGTCTTCAATTTGAATGTAGACTCTGTGTTACTTTGGTGAGCTAATTAATTTCTCTGGGCTGTATGATTACTGAAATGGAGATGATAATGGTACTGAATATATAATAATATATAAGTGATAACTTATATAGCACTTATGGTACTTAAGGCACAGTTCCAAGGAACTCTGTATCTACTAATACATGAAAACATAAGAGCCCTGTGAAGTTGATTATTTAACCCAAATCCCACAAGTAATGAGTAGTACACTAGAACTGAACAGAGGCTGTCTGACTTCAGGTCTACACTGGTAAATAACGTACTCAACTACCTCATTGGGTATTTTCCCAGTCAAATGAAATAATGTAGGTAAAATGCTGCTATATGGTACACAGTAAAAGTTCAATAAATGTTAGTCAGTGTTAAATGTGTATATTAAAGCATTTATCTGGATCTTTGACCTATTGAAAACTGAACACCATAGCAGCTTTTAGCCTTGTTTTCTAGTAAACATTGCTAAAGCTATAAACCCAGTCAGTATTCTGTTCTGCATGTTAAACTGACCATGTTTAATAAGTATGATAAATTATACCCTTCTCGACATCCACTTCACCTTTCCCTGTAATTCTGAGTGCCCATCTGCTCTGATGCTGGGTTTAGCCATGTGACCTGTTTTGGTCAATGGTGCAATAGCAAACATGAGACAAGCAGAGAATTAGTAGATGCTTGTGCACTGGGGCTTGTGCTTTTCCTGAAGCTTATGAAACTCTGCAACCACCATGTAAGTGAGCCTGGGCTAGCCTTCTGGATGAAGAGAGATCCATGACCCAGTCACCTCTATTGCACTAGCCATGTGCCAGCCATCCACCAAGGCTGTGAGTGAGGTCATTCCCACCAGCCAGCCCCAGTCAGCTCCCAGGTGAGTTCTGATGTGTGAGTGAGATTAGCTGAGGCCTGTGGGAAACCTGCCCACTAAGTTCAAGCCATATTACAGCCTGACAAATTGCGATCTAATTCAATAGCTGTTGTTTTAAGCCACTAATTTTCAGGGTGATATATTACTTCCCAAAAATAATAAGAAGAAAATAAAATTTCAATGAACCTTTCTTGATGTTATGGTATGACAGGGGTAAAAGGAAAATTATTTGGACATTTGGCCATTATTGTATTAATATGATGACATGGATAGATTGAAGAATTCAGATCTGTATTATCTATTTTGGCACTATGTAGGATCATTTCATATGTAAATTATTAATGTACAGGTGACTGCTCATTCTTGGAGTTATTTAAGGTCATCTGGCTTTGTACTCAGCCTCATTTTTAAAGCTGGCATAGCTAGAGGTTAATGTAAATTAGCAACTAAAAACTATTAGCTTCCAAGTCCCAGCAAGATTTTATCTGGCAAAACTTCTCAGTCCTATTCTCAGAGTGAATGAGAAAAAGAAATGTCATAGGAAATCCTGCCAATATGGGGGAGTGGATCCTTTTCAGTATAGCAGTCTCAACCCTGGGTATAGTTGGGTATAGTGTGGGTCCCTACCTTTGTATATATCCCCATTTTCAGAGGGATGGTTATAGACTCTAAAATGTGACTTCCATGTAACAGCAAAATCAACATCAGAAAGACTTTAGTATTGCACTAGCCAACACTGTCAGCATTTCTAATCTGTTGCATATTTGAAGACCAGAAAATGATATTTTTCTAGGTGAATAGGTGATCTTTTTACTAATGTTAGAATAAAGAATTCTATCAATGTAATATAGCAATATTAAAACAAAACAGATTAACTTTCATTTTAAATAATCTAATTTATACCAATCTGGAGAAACTCTGGACCAAATAAATTTTTTTTTCTAAAACACCAATTGCACACAGCAAAAGCCTGATATAAAAATTACCATTTAGGCAGTTTGAATCATCTCCCTAATCGAATATCCATGTAACTTGGCAAAACATTTTTTAATGATTTTCTGTATCAATTTCATTGTGGGAAAATATTTTTTCAAAAGACTGAAGACTATAATTTAAAATGTTACAGAGTAAAGTAGCACAATATATATGATCAAATAGATTTTTCAGTGTCCTAAATTTTTTTAATAATTATTCCATATACATATACATATCAAGTACCTCTACTAGCTTAAGACATTCGTTCATTAAAGATAATTACATGTATTTGTTGAGCATAGATATAGAACGAAGTCTATTTGACTTGGGAATTGCATGACATAGGAACTGTTTGGCCATGGGAATTGCAATTGTCAGTTGGTGAGAATATATTTACCATCTGTCATCTACCCTGTTCCTGCTTGGCATTGCCCATTGGAACATTCGGAGTGGCTTTTAGCATTAAAATTCTCTCCCATTTGTAATCTCCTCAAGTCAGTGTTTTCCCAGCCATTACAATGCGTAGCTGTTAAATCCATTATTCCTACTACCATAGCTTTGTCTGATAGGAGGCAGAGCACTTGGATAGGATGATTTTTACACAACAGAAAATGTGTCAGCCTCAGTTAGATTGGTGGGCCATTGTTGCTGGTATGTTTAAATTAGTAAAATTGGTAGAAGACTTGTATTTAATGTTTGGGGAAAAATAGCAGTTTGGGATCAGCTTTCCATTCACTGAGCATGAAGTAATGGGTGTGTAGTAATAATAGCAGCCACATTTTTAATAAATAAAATTAATATAAATGTTCCATGAATTAAGTTAACTGTGTTTATCTATTTGCTCATCACCATGGATACTTTCATTAAGAACAATGTTGATGTTTCATTGTTAACTTTGCCCAAGGGAAGAATTCCAAGAAGTATCCAGAACCACTGACAGAAATTATTTGTAGTATATTATGAACCACCTTCTGTGGCCCGTATCATATGTTGATTCCATTTTTAATATTCTCTTTTAGGGTTTCCTCTGATACTACTTTCATTATCTTTTAAAAATATTTCCTTAAATAATACTTAGAACCCAATAAAATGTAAACAGACATACAAAACCTTAAATTGATTTAAAATTGTTTCTTTTCTTACCCAGAGAAAATTACAAGCAGATTTGGCTGACACTAGAGTTAGAGTTATAAATTCATAGATCATTATTTATTCAGTCAAAGTGAAGATGACCCTTTTATTTAGATGCTTCAGTGGTTGACATCAGCTACCATAGCTAACTTTATTTTTTTATGATGCCAAATGATGCCAACAACTGCAAGAACAGTGGAAATAATTACATTGGTTATGCTCTTTTATAGCTATTTCTGACACAAACATTTGAATTACGGAGCACAAAATAAGGTAAAGAATAAAAAATAATCACTTTTATTACTATATTATTTTATTTTATTGTTTTTCAATGAGAAAAACCAAGTTATCCACACTAAGTGGGAAAAGTGATTATTTGAATAATTCAATTATTAAAGTACATATTTTCCCCATGTGTCTAGATATCTCAAATGACATTAAAATTAGAAGCATATGTATGATTAATATCATATATTCTGTAGCTAGGCTTTCTGGATTCAAATCTCAGCACTGACATTTGTTGATTTTGTGACCTTGGGAAAGTTTCCTACTTTTTGGCCTTTATATCCTATGTAAAGTAGAGGTAATATTACTACTTACATCTAGGATTTTTGAATTTTGACAGGTTAATTGTAAAGTGCTTAGCAGAGTGCATGGAGCATCCATTTTCTATGGTCTGTAAAGTGCAAATATTTACAGCATGGACTGTGTGGCAATGAAGTAGGCATTGCCATAAATCCCATTTGTATACTTTTCTCCTTTGTTTGTTCTGATTCACCAAATAACCTCAAGGATACTTTCCACTAGTATTACCTGATCTGCCTCAGCATACTGTTTCCTTCCCTGCAATGCTTTTTCCTAATATCTTTAAACACTCACTATTCAGAGAGGTCAGTCAGTGACTAAATTGTATTAAATAACCACATGCCTATATCAAGCTCTATGCTGTGGTTCTACTGAATCTTCTTCACGATAATTATTATCTAAATATTAATATCCTTTTGTTATTTATTATTTATTTATTGTTTGTTTGTTTGTTTCCCTCATTTTATTCACCACTTTGTTCCCCAGATCTGGAATAGAACTTGCTATAGGGTTGGTGATCAATGAATATTTGTAAGATAACTGAATGAATACATGTTTATGTCCCCTTCTTGCTTCCTGAGCCCCAACTCTTATGTATTCACTGTTATTTACATCTTTGCCATGTTTTCATCCTATATGGACATTTGAATTGGGTGGGTGAAAATTTTCAGCCTCTTTTTTTTTTAATTTCTTTTATTCATTTTTTAAATAATTTCTACACCCAATGTGGGGCTCAAATTCAGGACCCCAAGATCAAGAGTCACATGCTATACTGACTGAGCCAGTCAGCCACCCCATTAAGCCTCTTCTGTAGAGCATTGCCTCATCACCATTTTTCCCAAATAAAAAAGATATCATGTAATATTAAATTACATTATATGATATTGTATGTGTATTTTTATATATGCAATACTTTCTCTTGATTTCTTTATATAACAAGTTTCAGGTATTTTACTGAAGTGTAGTTTGGGATTCAGAATTTAAGTGTCTGCTGTAGTGGTGGGCTGAGTCACCCAGGAGTATTTGCACTATTTGGTATTCTTGGAAGTGTGTTTTATACATGAATTTTAAGTAAAGTTGTAGGAGAGATATAGAAATGCATAATAGGATTTATTCATTCAAAATTACTTAAGTGTCTATCATGTTATATTAATGCTGGAGATTGGGGCCTTTGCTACCCAAATTCAGAGAATCCAGTGTTAGTGGTACCTATTGGACTTGTGCAGTGGTAGCCCTCCTAAGAAACACTATGCTCTATAAGCATACAACATTTCTTACCTTATCAATGGTTTAGAGGGGGAAGATAGACCAACAAGTAATAAAAATGAAATTACTAACTACTATAATAGAAATAGTGAAAAAGAAAGAAATATAGGGACTTTGGGAACATAAAGATGGGAGTCCTAACACTTTCTAAAAGTCAGGAAACACTTCCCGGGGAAGCAATGTTTATTCTCATTCCTGAAGGTTAACTAGGAGTAGCCTGAATGTTCCTTACCTGTGCCCAGTGCTAAGTCTGACATACAAAAAGTAGAGAGAGCTGCATTCAGGAAGGGCTCCAGGCACTAATTGTGCTGCTTTGGAGCACAAATGACAAGGCACAACAGAGAGAAAGAGATATCATTCCCATATGATAACCCTGGAGTGTAAAAATATCCTTTTCAAAAATCCTGGGAACTTGTCAGTGACCAGGTGGTGCCTCCCCTTGGGACATGGCTTGACAGTCTCCATCAACTAGAAAGCTGGAGTAAAAGAAACAACTTCTGACACAGCACTTGAGGACTCCCAGAAATAACTAGCCAACATTTTCAAACATTGCACACTAGGAGGGCAGAGTGATATCTTGCCATTAAGAGAGAGCCTGTGAGGGGCGCCTGGGTGGCTCAGTCGTTAAGCGTCTGCCTTCGGCTCAGGTCATGATCCCAGGATCCTGGGATCGAGCCCCGCATCGAGCCCCGCATCGGGCTCCCTGCTCCGCGGGAAGCCTGCCTCTCCCTCTCCCACTCCCCCTGCTTGTGTTCCCTCTCTCACTGTCTCTCTCTGTCAAATAAATAAATAAAATCTTAAAAAAAAAAAAAAAAAAAAAGAGAGAGCCTGTGAAATTGGGACATTAATATTAATGAATCCTTATCTGAACCCGTAGGCTGGCGAGGCCTGCAGACATTCTGGGTAACTTGCTGTAATAAAGATGTATTCCTATGACAATTTGTCTTGGGAAATCCCTACATACGAAATTGAATGAACACACTTATTTGGGGAATGCTTTTGAACGTCTAGATTTCTTTATGACTCCTAACTCTAATCCCTCATGGAGATTACTAATCTCCAGACTGTCTTCATTTTATCTAGGCTGTAGCTCTATAACCTTCTCTTTCCTAAACAAAGACACAAGGACCACTCTGAAAAATTTTCAGTCCAGGAACCCAGGTAACATTTTCACAACTCTTAAGTTACATGGATTATGAACCGTAGGGATATAAGACCCCTTCACAAATGAATTCTGTACTGATGTTTTTTTTTCCTCCTTATCAACTACAGCCCCAGGCCAAGTGAAGAAAAAAACCTGAGGTTCTCCCAATCTCTATGACACACAGATTGATTTTGCTAACGTATTGTAAATTTACCTCTAGATGAATTGCTAATCAAGATGTCACTGGGATATGATTGTAATAATATGTTTGTAAAGTAAGATCTAAAAAATATGTGTGCCATTGAGTTTCACCTCTGCTGGGTTATAAGTACCCATTTTAGTCTTTATAAAGACATATCAAAATTTCTCTGTCATGCTAACATGAGGATAATACATACAACGAAGACTGGTTGTCATAATTGGCAGCATGGACAGCACTCTTCAGTGGATTCAGTTCATTTAATTAATATTTATCAAGAGCCCAGACGGAGCCTGGCAGTCTGTGAAGTGCTAGCCACTCCCACCCTTACTGCCTTTTTGCCATCTGCTGCACATGAGAATGGTAGGCAACCAGCCACCTCAGGGTGAGAAAATGTGTTCGAAGGTCGTCTCTCTTCTGCTTCCAATTCCTTGGCTCTCTCTAATTCCTCACATGGCTTGAGCTTACATATGAATTATACTCAAAGGTATAATATTCAAAGTTCTAAACACATTCATTTACAGGATAGTTTAGTTTTAGGGTTTTCTTTCTTTCCTCTGGAGCCTCGTGAATCCTAGATTTACTATATATGGGTTTGCATGTTTCTCATGATTTATGAAAACAACTATGAAATGGTTTTCTCACAGAATCATGGTAGTTAGGAAATGTATTATCCATAAAGGGTACAAATAGTATAGTTCTTCACCTGGCATCTTACTGAGACATCAAAATCAAAATCTTTTTGTCTTTTCAAGTTGTGTGAGCAGTCACAAAGTTCTGTTGTAAAACATTGATCAGGTTTGGTTCTCCTTCTATCCTTCTCTCAGTACTCATGGGTTTCCTCAGTACAGAAACAGGATACATGCAGCTTACGGTCCCCAAGCATTGAGAAGCCCACCCCCTCAAATGAGCATCATAGATTGACTATAGACAGCATTGTCACTACCTAAATAATGGCTTTCCACCTCCTTGGCTGTCTCTCACTTGTCATGCTCTAGCTACTGAATTGTGCTTTAAACCCTAGTGTGTTCCAACCCTGCAATCCTGAGTTAGAGCTGTTTCTGCTACATCATTCCTAATGTTCACCCACGGTTCTGCTACACCCTTGAGGACTCTCATGCCAAAGAACTGGTTCTGCCTCTGCCAGTATTATTCTCCTCCCCATGGCCAGACACACTTTGTTCTATTGTTTTTTGGGGGTGCTCTTCAATACTGTCCCATTTTGGCCATTCTGTTCCATGTTGCCATTACTTTTCCAAGGCATGTACCTATTTTTTTCTGATGAATCATGCTTGATTGTTCTTTTTCCTACTTTTTTCAGGGACGAGTGTCTGAATAAATTGAGTACTCACTAACACAGTCACCATGGGATATATCTGACTCTCTATGCTACAAAGAGGGAGGGGTTTCTAAGGTCAACTGGATGAAAGATTGAATGTAATACAATTTCCCATTTTCACTCTTAGATTTTCACCCTTAACCTCTCTTAGGACTGTAGTTGACTTAACCATGGCACTGAGAAGGTGAGGAACAGCCTTGCTCAGGCTTCTTGGAACCTTACATGTATATGGTTTGATATCACCCCATTTCCTCCCTGGCCTCTTTCTCAGGAGTCAGACTTTCTAGTTACATGAAATAGAAGCTTTCACTAAAACTTGATTTTCATGTTTTAATTCATTAGTTAAATGGTGAATAACATTTATTTCACTGGTGTGGCCAATGCAGTGTTAACCCCTGATAATGATTCCTCACCGTGAATTAATGTGGGAGAGAAGGGGTTAATTGCTTATTCATTGGCACTTACGGTAGAAAAAATATTTAAAGGTAAAACTAAAGTTGCCATTCAACTTTTGTAAATATTTTGAGAGAAACAAGAATTGTGATGATTATCATATAATTTGATGATTAATTTAAATATCTAAGTGATTATAGGATGTTCATATAGATCTGATTCAATCCAAAAGTACAAAAATCAATTAATATATTTTGAGATTAGAATAAAATAACTGTATCTCTACAAATTTTCTCAAAACCATTACAAACAAGCAATCTATTAAAAGATGTACTGAAAATGGTAGGTTATTAAATAAGATTTTGTCCTCATCATTTTTTTTATCTAAGTGACTATGTCTCATAAAATGACATTTGTATGTACTGAAGAAAAATGATTCTGTATAATCAGTATGAATAAAGAGTTTTAAGCATCATATGGCTAATTGGAATAGATAAGTGTTTCTCGTTCAGGGTAAATTTTGCCCACCAGGGGACATTTGGGAACTTTTGGAGACATATTTTGTTGTCACACTGGAGAGGAACTTTGGACTTTTAGCATCTGAGGTCAGGAATACTGATAAGGATACTAAAATGCATAGGACCAAGGTTGAAAAACCCTGTAATAGATGAATTTTAGATTGCATGTAAGACTGATATAAACAAATTCTTACATAAATGACCAGTTTATAGGTAACATATTAAATAGTTTAATTAGTCACCAAATACATATTATCTGTGTTGGACCAGTTCATTTGGAATCAATAGTAAAACTCATGGTCTTAAATTAAATACAGGTATCTCATCTTGAGAACAATGTTAAAAATATGAAATAATACAATTTTCTCTTGGTGGCAAAAAAAATCATATTATATAGTTATATTGAGTTTTTTCATACTTCACTTCTTTTGGATCATTTTATTATTTTCCTTGTTAAGAAAAACAAAAGTTAAATAATAAAATAATAATAAAATAATTTGAAAACATTTGGTCCTGAAGAAAGAGACAGTAACAGTGCTGTACATAAAAAGTAAGAACAATAAAAATTTTTAATAATTATTCTTCCAGCATTTCCAAGGAATTTGGAGGATATATATTCACACACATAAACACAAACACGCAGACATATCACACAAGCCTATCTGACCACACACAAACATCTAGAATTTTCCTGAGTTTTTCCTCTTTATTTTAAACTGAATTTAGTATAGATTTCACAAGTTAAATTGTAAAATTAAAAATATTTATTAATAGAAATATTTGTTTTGCTTAGTGCAAATTTAATTATGATTTTCAAAATTAAACAAACAGGGGTGCTTGGGTGGCTCATCGGTTAAACATCCCATTCTTGATTTCGGCTCAGGTCTTGATCTCAGTGTCATGTGATCAAGCCCGCATCTGGCTCCATGCTCAGCATGGAGTCTGCTTGAGTTTCTCTCCCTCTGCCCCTCCCCCTACTCACATGCATGCTCTCTCTCTCAAATAAAGAAATACATCTTTAAAAAATTAAACATACAGAAACAAAAATTGTGTAATGTGAGTTAGGTGTACAAAAGAAATTGGAAGCAGAAAATGAAGAAACACTATTTAATGTTCTTTCACTTCTTAGTTTGTCATGAGTTACACACATAAATCTAAAGTACATGTTTCTTTTTACTACTTTTATGAATAATCCCAAATGTTGGGTTGATCTTAAATTCCCATGCTCAACTGCCCCTTCCCTGTGGACCACTCAATAGAACTACTTAAAGAGGAGGTGGATTGAGAGCCAAGGCTCCAAAATTTGAAAGTGTGAAAGCACTTAAATTGCCTTTAATATGCTAAAACATAGGTTTAACAGAAATACTTCAGATATTTTATGTACCTGAGACTCATAGAATAATGAGTTTATCCTTTGCATTAAGAAGTTATAGCTACTTAAAGTTATAAAAATTATGATACATTAACTATTGAAACAATAAAAAATGAACAATAAACATCAATTTAGCTCTATAAATCTTACTCTGCAATTTATATGCATGTGCAAATTGTGTAAAATCACAACATAGATTAGGGTTTTAGGTTATTTTTTTTTTAGGAAAAAAAGATATTTGTTCATAAGACCAGATAGTAATTGAACATGGCCATTATCTTTTTTAGCAGTTAATTTATCTCTATGGAGGCTATACATTCTCATAATTTACGTAATTCTAAAATCTCATACATTTCACAGTATTGCAGTTTCAAAGGATCATCAGCAATAAAAACATATTTTGGTAGAGTAATTCAAATACATTTATCTAATGAAATAGTGTTCACTAATTTCCTAAGCCAATTAAGAACTTAAAAATTAGATTCTTATGAGATAAAATAGACATAGGACATTTCTGTTACTGTTTTTATCTATTGGTGTTTATACAACCGTTAATAATAGCCCAAAACAGATGTTTTCTATATTTCATTGATTATTTGGCAATTTGACTTTCCTCTCACTGAACAATTATATTTGTATCTGTTGGGTTTTACATTTGTATGGGCTCATAAAGCCCTGAAGAATCATTTTATAAAAGCAAGGCATAGCCACAATCTATACCCCACCCAGTGAAGGAATTTTTAATATCATGGCTTTAAAGTACTTATTAATGCTTGACTTTGTCATCACTTCTTATTGTTGATATATAAAATTTGATATGTTATTATTTTTAAGAGCTATAAGGAGCCATACAGAAAAATGAATAAACATTGATATCTCAGCATCCTCTAGAAAATGTAGCTATTGTCTCAGTTACTTTTTTTTTCTTCCCTCATCCTCAAAAGCATGCTAGGGCAAACCTTAGTGAATCTTAGAACATCCAATGCGGTAACTTAGAATGAGCTAGCAATGATGGTAATTGAAATATAGTTGAAAGAAAACGGCATTTAAATAGTTATATGTATGTGAAAAGAAAAAAAACCTTGTAATTGCCCTGGCCTCTTTATTCATAGACAATTAGAAAAATTGGACCCATAAAGGGACAAAAGAAGAAAGATACTTCAGGAAATATTGCAAAGAATCCATTTCCAAATTATGCCAGCAGTAAAACAAATGGATTCATTGTTCCCTACTACTTGCCTGGGATGAGTAAAGCTTGTAATGGATAATAGCTGTTTCCAAAGTTAACTAATGAGAAGGGAATCATGCATTTGTCTCATTTCCCCCTCCCTGCAACTAGACTGGTTCCTTAAGTTAAACTCTAAAATGCAGTGTTCTTAAAAAGAGAGAGAAATGTATACTTGATTTCTGAAAAACTGCATTCTAATTGTCTTTTTAGATCTTTATGGCAAGACCCAAAGCAATTTATAGGCATATATATGGGATTTCAAAAGTCCCTTCAAAAAAAACTCATAGAATATTTGATAATAAATGGCAATGGGATGGTAACAGTGTGTTTCATAGGTCATTGTGTATTTGTGGGCATTTTCTTCCAGCTATTTTTCTATGTATTTTTAAGTATATTTAATGATAATATATGTATACTTATTATTTCTTACTTAGAATTCAAATTATTTTAATATTCTTAAATAGTCACAGGGAAACCATTTTTTAATAGTTTCATAATATTTCACTTGATAAATGTTTAATATTAAAACATTATGATGTTATTAGACAATTGCCTCATCACTTATATTTTGCTATTAGAAACACTCTGCAATAAACATTTTATGCCATACAGCTTTCCCCCAGTCCTATATTTTAAGATATTTTACCATAGATTAGTTTCTGAGAAAAAGCATTTTGGTATCAAAGGGCATGTACATATTTGGTACTACTGATATTATAATGGACTGGATTTCTTTTCACAAGATTGTACCAATTTGCTCTATCACTAGGCAATACATGAAAATGCCCATTTCAATGCATCTTCATTGGGAAAAGTGTTATAAACAGGAAAAAAATTGGCTTGAATTCACTGAACACAAAATTCAGAATGTGATATTCACATGACATGCTTTTGAAAGAATGCGTGGTTTTCCAAGTAATTAATTTTTTACAAGATTCCCCAATTTTTCTTTGGTGGTAAATATGTCTTGACATATATTTAGAATTTGGATCTGGAATCTAAAAGTTTAGCTCTTAGATTTTTGAAAGAGTGATTATAAGTTGACTCGTGATGGGCATTTTACTAGTACACATAGATGTGAAATAACCTGTTTAGGATTTTAATGTTGCAATTAAAGAAGCACCTCTGCTTCTGCAAGGCTAACCCCTTCACTTCCATCCAGCCCAGTTCCCTCTCATCTCATTCTGGGAAGTTGTCCTGCAATTATCCCCACTGTTTCCTACTTCATAAATGTCTATATCATGATTGGATCATCAGCACATAAAAATACCTTAAAATTGTCCATTTAGAAACGAAGTATTGTCTTTGACAGAAATTACCCTACAACTTCTCCAAAGGGTTACCTATTCTTATTTTAGTACCTTTATTTTATAACCTTCCATTTTCTTCTCTACTTAATCTGATCATGCTTTTGTTCGCATACTTCACCATCATGACTCAGATCGAGGCTGTTAAAGATCTTCATATTGAGAGAAACTGTAATTTCTCTTTTCTCATCTTTTTCAAACTTTAGTTGAAAGTGGAGTTGACAAGTTAAAAACAAAAACAAAAAAAGCTCTATGCTGATAATTCTGAAATACCAAGCTCTTTTCTGTGTCTTTTTCTACCACACATAGCAGACAGTGATCTTTTAAATATGTAAGTAAGGCAATATTGCTCATTTGCTTTAAAAAAAAAATCCCAGTGGCTTGATTTTGAAATTAGAATGAAATCTTAAATCTTTGCAGATCTCCAACCAAGATGCTGGTCTACAGCATCATCTCCTAATCCCTCTGGCCAATTCACCCTCCTCTTGGGTTTAAGAGTCTGGCTTCTTTCTGACCTCTATCATGCCACCTATGGCAGAAGCCACTGCAACTACACTGCCTAATGTTCACCCAGCCACACACACACAAAATGTCTGGTACCACCAGCAGGTGCCTACAAAGGGCAGGGAAGATAAGGGAGGTAAAACCTCATGTGGCAAACTTTGACCACTGAAAGAGAATATGAAAGGAGCTGAGAAATAGTTTTTGCTTTCTTCTGTCTTCCCTAATAGACTGTTACGAGGTTCCATATGGACCCTACAGCAGCATATTCCCTGACTGAGCAACAATTTTTAATTAGCTTAATAAGGCTCTCCTTGTATTTTCATTTACTCCCCTGCCTCATTTCCTTTCCCCCATCACATTTCCTATCCTGAGAGTATACTCCTCCTAATACAGCGTTAGTATGTAAGCTTGCCTCAGGCTCTTTTCCAAGGAAACCAGGCTATGCAGT
Organism: Phoca vitulina; assembly: GCF_004348235.1. NCBI lineage: Eukaryota > Metazoa > Chordata > Mammalia > Carnivora > Phocidae > Phoca > Phoca vitulina. The sequence continues at coordinate 74,063,947 of NW_022589707.1, forward strand.
GTGCAAGGTCAACAAGATCAACCCACAGCTGACCTACCCTTTTTCATTCTCCGCCAGTATGCCTGATCCATTATATTCTAGCTGCACTGGCTAATTCCCATTCTGGAATCATTTCTTCTTCCTCTACCACTCTTCTTCTATATCTTCATCTGTTTGCCTCCTGTTCATCATTTATGTCTCAGCTCAAATACGAGCTCCTCAAAGAGGCTTTGCCGGCCCACCCTGCCTAAAGAAACACCCTCCTGCCATTCTGGCACTTCTTATATCCTGTTTTATTTTTTTCATTTCCCTTGATTGATTTTAAGAAGAAGGTATCAAAATTTCCTTCTGCCAATTGTAGGACATACTACCCACAATCCCACCAAATGGTTGTTAAGTGTCTTCTAGTCAAGTCTTACTGTCATTTCTTGCTTTGCCTGAAATAGTCTTAGCAGCCTTTTCTTCTCTTTATGCTGCATGGACCCAATCATAGGATATTTTCTTTTCTTTTATTCTTAAGTTGCATTTATACAAGGTATTTTTAATTGAATTTTATGAGAAAGTCAGGAGTAGAGGTTGAAGAGTATGGTAAAGTGTACGAAGTGTACGAAGTGTACAAAGCATAGCACAGCACAACTATCTACCGCACTTACAATAAAAATTGGACACATGTGTCCAAAATATTTGGGCTACACCCACAGCTGTGACTATCTCACTCTTTTTCTTAGGCCCCACATCCCTACCATCTTGCTGGACCTTCTCCTTACCTGTGCTTCTCACCAATTCCAACTGCTTCAAGGTCCCCACGCGATGTCATTCTTTTATGAGCAGCCTTGGGAAATCTTGAATTATTCTAACTTTATTACAGAGAGATATTTGGTGAGTTTGTTTGTTTGTTTGTTTGTTTGTTTTAATCAATCCTAACACACCTCACCCTTGTGAGAGGCCTAGAGTCTATCTTTTCCTAACTGAACAGGACTCATAGAAGTACTACTCAGGAAAAGACAGATCCTCCCCTGAATAATTCTGTCACTAGTTCTCAAATGGACTATTTCTCACAGCTACACCCACAAGCATCTTTTTTGTTACTGATGTTTATGAGATAAAGATTGGTTCAAATAAATGATGGAGCAAGAATGCCCCTGTAGAATAAGCACTATGTTCCAGAAGAAAAGACTGTTTACAGAATTTAGAGTCAATCTGTTTTATCAGGTCACATCACCACGAAAGCATAAGTTATCCAAAAAAGCTAATGTTTGCAACTGATCCAATGATGCATTTATTCCATCCTCTACCTCTGCCTCCCTTCCCCTAGATGGTGTTTAGACATAAAAGAGCCTTTCAGTGCTTTTTGGGTTGAAATTGTGCTGGCAGTTTTTGTTCCTTGCCGTGGTTAAAAATTTAGCTCACTTGTTTATTTTTTCCCTATGTATCATGCTTGTATGTGTAACAAGTTCCAGACCTCAGATCTGGCAGAAGCTTCTAAAACAACATTCAGGAGTGATATTACTATGAGACACTCTTAGATTTAGACTCTATGGAATGTGTGGTTTGTCTTTTAATCTAGGTGTGTACTCTGAGTAATACTGCACCATTATGAATCCCTTAGGGGAAGCGGTTATAGAATTTAAAGTTGGAAAAATGTGTGTGTGTAGGTATGTATTTATATAAGTTTAAATAAATGTGTATCCATTGGTCTTGATGATATATTACTATACAAACATAATTCTTGTCTTAATGCTGAATAAGCACTATAGGAAAAAATGAACGGGAATAAGACACTGTTCCTTTGAGGACAAGATAATTCCAAGGGAAATTGGGAAATGTTCATACAAATCCTCAACATTTTTTTATCTATTTTTTAATTTCCTGTTAGTGTGTTAGGTTTCAACTGTTTAATAAACTTGATAATTAAATTCACCTCTAGCCAACTCTACTGAATTTTTGTGTTCAGTCTCATTTGGACAATTGCAATGTGTTCTCCATAACAACAAATTTACAGTCAATATTGGTATGAACTGATTTTTTGTAAAGTGGCATATTTAAAGAAAACCAAGTTGAGTTATTTACTTTGCAATGCAGTGAAGTGAATCGAAATGAGAACAAGTAGAGTCTGGTTACCTGGGTCTGGTCCTGTTTCTTACTGGATCTAGTTGTTTCAACCTGAGAAAATTCACATCAACTGGTCCATTTTAAATTACATATTAATTAAAGGAGTTAGATGAAATGATTTCTCTGTCTGTATGTCTAGTTGAGGTAACAAAAAGATTATATTTAAGGTCAGAATTAGGCTATCTTGTTGGGTTTTTGTTTTTTTGAGGTATAACTGACATAACATTATGTTAGTTTCAGGTATACAACATAGTGATTTAATATTTGTATATATTGTTAAATGATCACCTTAAGTCTAGTTAACACCCAACACCATATATAGTTACAATTTTTTTCTTGTAATGAGAACTTTTAAGATCTACTCTTTCATTTTTATTATTTTTTTAATTCCAGTATAGTTAACATACAGTGTTATATTAGTTTCAGGTGTACAATATAGTGATTCAACAATTCCATACATCACTCAATGTTCATCGTGATAAGTGTACTCTTAGTCCCCTTCACCTATTTCACTCTCTCCCTACCAACCTACCCTCTAGTAATTATGTTTTTTTCTCTATAGTTAAGAATCGGCTTCTTGGTTTGTCTCTTTTTTTTTCCTTTGTTTGTTTGTTTCTTAAATTGCACATATGAGTGAAATCATATGGGTTTTGTCTTTCTCTGACTGACTTATTTCACTTAACATAATATACTCTAACTCCATCCACATCATTGCAAGGGGCAAGATTTCATTCTTTTTTATGGCTGAATTATATATATATATATATATATATAATCTATCAATGGACACTTGGGCTGCTTCCATAATTTGACTATTGTAAATAATGCTGCAGTGAACATAAGAGTGCATATATCCCTTTGAATTAGTGTTTTTATATTCTTTGGGTAAATACCCAGTAGTGCAATTACTAGATCGTTAGGGTAGTTCTATTTTTTTAATTTTGAGGAACCTCCATACTCTATTCCAAAATGGCTGCACCAGTTTGCATTCCCACCAACAGAGCACAATATGACATCCTTGCCAACACTGTTGTTTCTTTTGTTTTTGATTTTAGCCATTCTGACAGGTGTTAGGTGATACCTCATTGTGGTTTTGATTTGTATTTCCATAATGATTAGTGATGTTGAGCATCTTTTTATGTGTTTGTTGGCCATCTGTATGTATTCTTTGGAGGAATGTCTGTCCATGCAAGATCTACTCTTATAGCAACTTCTAAATTTAGAACTAGGCTATCTTTTGACTTTTTTCAAATCCATCACCCAATTTTTCAGTATCTCCTTCTACTTGTTTGTCCTTTGCTTTCCTTTGGACTAGGCATACAATACCTCCCTTCCAACCTTCTATATAACTAAAACCTTTACTTTGCTAGATTTCTTCCCAAGATCATATCTATAGGCCTATTTTTCTAACTCATCTTTTATTTACATTAACTAAAAGGAATAATAATGACTCATAAAGGCATAAGTAATTATATATTACCTTTTCCAGGCTGTTTTCAATGTAAAACAACCAAAAATCTTAAAGAAATAAATTGCGAATAGAGATTTTTAAAGAACTTGGTGAAACAGAATTGAGAGGGATGCTTCCCAGTATTCCTTAAAATATGAGACAAATTTTTGTCTAATGATGGCAAATCATGTACCCTTTCATATTTTTTTTTTCTCCAGGTGAAATGTAAAACTCAATAAGAAAACACAATTCGTTCCACCGAAACAAGTATTATAAAATTAACATTCAAATTGATACTATAACATGCTATTTTCTTGAATAACTAAAAAGTTAAAATCCCATTTATTTGGAAATGAACTTTATCTTTTTTATTGGTAAAAACCCACTCCTAATAAAAAGTATTTTATAAAATTTATGTAATTTTTTATAAAATTATATAAAAGAATGGTCTGTCTCAGAAGCAAAGAAGAATATTATACTGCAATGTCAAATTTTTTGAAAGAAGCAAGTAGGTACATTCATCTGTGCCACTCTTTAAAGTTAAACAGCAAAATATTTTATATATTCTATGATATATATAAAATATTTTATATTTTACAGTATATAGTAGTATTTTTTCAAATTTTTATTTAAATTCTAGTTAGTTAACATACAGTGTAATATTGGTTTCAGGAGTAGAATTTAGTGATTCATCACTTACATATAATACCCAGTATTCAACACAAGTGCCCTCCTTAATACCCATTACCCATTTAGCCCATACCCCACCCAACTCAGTTTGTTCTCTATAGTTAAGAGTCTTATATGGTTTGCTTCCCTCTCTTTTTTTTTTCCTTTCCCCTATGTTCATCTGTTTCATTTCTTAAATTCCACATATGAATGAAATCATATGGTATTTGTCTTTCTCTGACTGACTTATTTCGCTTAGCATAATAAACTCTAACTCCATCCACATCATTGCAAATGGCAAGATTTCATTCTTTTTTGATAGCTGAGTAATATTCCATTACACACACACACACACACACACACCATGTTTTCTTTATCCATTCATCACTTGATGGACATTTGGGCTCTTTCTATAGTTTGGCTATTGTTGATAATGCTGCTATAAACATCGGGATGCATGTGCCCCTTCAAATCAGCATTTTTGTATCCTTTGGGTAAATAACTAGTAGTACAATTGCTGGGTTGTAGGGTTGTTCTATTTTTAACTTTTTGAGGAACCTCCATACTGTGTTCCAGCTTGGCTGCACCAGTCTGTATGCCCACCAACAATGTAAGACGGTACTCCTTTCTCTGCATCCTCACCAGCAACTGCTGTTTCCTGTGTTGTTAATTTTGGCCATTCTGACAGGTGTGAGGAGGTATCTCATTGTGGTTTGGATTTGTATTTCCCTCATGATGAATGATGTTGAGCATCTTCTCATGTGTCTGTTGGCCAACTAGATATCTTCTTTGGAAAAATGTCTATTCATGTCTTCTGCCCATTTCTTGACTGGATTATTTGTTTTTTTGGATGTTGAGTTTGGTAAGTTCTTCATAGATTTTGGATACTAACCCTTCATCAGATAAAGTTATTTGCAAATATCTTCTCCCATTCCATAGGGTTTTTCATAGTTTTGTTGATTGTTATCTTTGCTGTGTAGAAATATTTTACCTTGATGAAGTCCCAATATTTCATTTTTCTTTTGTTTCCCTTGCCTCCAGCAATGTGTCTAGTAAGAAATTGCTATGGCCAAGGTCAAAGAGGTTGCTGTCTGTGTTCCACACTAGGATTTTGATGGTTTCTTGTCTTACATTTATTTAGGTCTTTCATCCATTTTGAATTTATTTTTGTGTATGGCTTAAGAAAGTGGCCCAGTTTCATTTTTCAGCATGTAGCTGTCCAGTTTTCCCAACACTATTTGTTGAAGAGACTGTCTTTTTTCCATTGGATATTCTTTCCTGCTTTGTTCAAGATTAGTTGACCATATAGTTGTGGGTTCATTTCTGGATTTTCTTCTGTTCCATTGATCTATGTGTCTGTTTTTGTGCCAGTACCATACTGTCTTGATGATGACAGCTGTTGATATTTTGATAGGAATTCAATTCAATGTGTAGATTGCTTTGGGTAGTATAGACATTTTAACAATATTTGTTCTTCCAATCCATGAGCATGAAATATTTTTCCATTTCTTTGTTTCTTCTACAATTTCTTTTGTAAGTGTTTTATACTTCTTAAAGTACAGATCTTTTTCCTCTTTGGTTAAGTATATTCCTAAGTATCTTATAGTTTGGTGTAATTGTAACTGGGATCAATTCCTTGATTTCTCTTTCTGCTGCTTAAAAAATATGTATTTCTGTGGTGTTGGTTGTGATCTCTCCTCTTGATTTTATTTATTGGGGTCCTTTCTCTCTTCTTCTCTTTTGTATAAATCTGGCTAGGGGGTTATCAATTTTATTAATTCTTTCAAAGAACCAACTCTTAGTTTTGTTGATCCGTTCTGTTTTTTGTTTGTTTGTTTCCGTATTGTTTATTTCTGCTCTAGTCTTTATTATTTCCCTTATTCTGCTGGCTTTAGGCTTTATTTGCTGTTCGTTTTCTAGCTCCTTCAGGTTAAGGTTAGGTTGTGTATTTGAGGCTTTTCTTGCTTCTTAAGGTAAGCCTGTATTGCTATACACTTCCTTCTTATGACAACCTTTGCTGCATCCCAAAGGTTCTGGACTATTATGTTTTCATTTTCATTTGCTTCCATGTACTTTTCATTTCTTCCTTAATTTCCTGATTAACCCATTCATTCTTCAGTAGGATGTTCTTTAACCTCCATGTATTTGTGGTCTTTCCAAATTTTTTCTTGTGGTTGACTTCAAGTTTCATAGCATTATAGTCTGAAAATATGCATGGTATTATGATTTCAATCTTTTTGTATTTATTGAAGCTTGATTTGTGACCCAGTATGTGGTCTATCCTGGAGAATGCTCTGTGTGCACTCAAATGTGAGTTCTGCTGCTTTAGGATGAAATGTTCTGAATATATCTGTTAAGTCTATCTGGTCCAGTGTGTCATTCAAAGCCATTGTTTCTTTGTTATTTTCTGCTTTGATGATCTCGCCATTGCTGTAAGTGTGGAGGTAAGGTCCTCGACCATTATTGTATTATTATCAATGAGTTTCTTTACATTTGGTATTAATTGTTTTATATATTTGGGTGCTCACATGTTGGGGGCATAAACATTTACAATTGTTAGATATTCCTGTTGGATAGACCCTTTATTATGATATAGTGCCCTTCTTCATCTCTTATTACAGTCTTTGGTTTAAAATCTATTTTTCTGATATAAATATGGCTACTCTGGCTTTCTTTTGACATCCATTAGCATGATTGTTCTCTGTTCCCTCACTTTCAATCTGGAGATGTCTTTAGGTCTAAAATGAGTCTTTTATAGGCAGCATATAGATGGGTCTTGTTTTTTTATCCATTCTGATACCCTATATGTCTTTTGATTGGAGCATTTAGTCCATTTACATTCAGAGTGATTATTGATAGATATGAATTGAGTGCTATTGTATTACTTGTAAGGTTGGTGTTTCTGGTGATCTCTGGTACTTTCTAGTTTTTGTTGCTTTTGGTTTTTCTTTCTCACTCAAAGAGTCCCCTTTAATATTTTTTGAAGGGCTGATTTAGCGATCATGAACTCCTTTAGTGTTTTTGTCTGGGAAACTCTTTATCTTTCCTTCTATTCTGAGTCACAGCCTTGCTGGATAAAGTATTCTTGGCTGCATATTTTTCCCATTCAGCACATTGACTATATCATGCCACTCTCTTCCGGCCTGTCTGGTTTCTGTGGAGAGATCTGCTTCTAACCTGATTTGTCCTCCCTTATAGGTTAGGGATTTCTTTTCCCTTGCTGCTTTCAGGATTCTTTCCTTATCTCTGTATTTTGCAAATTTTACTATGATATATCTTGGTGTTGCTGGCTTTTGATTTTGATGGGAGTTCTCTGTGCCTCCTGGATTTGGATGTCTGTTTCTTTCCCCAGATTGGGGAAGTTTTCAGCTATAATTTGCTCAAATAAACCTTCTGCCCCTTTTTTCCTATCTTCTGGGATTCCCGTGATATAAATGTTATTATGGTTTATGGAGTCCCTGCATTCCCTAAATCTACATTTGTGAGCCAATATTTTTCTTTCCCTCTTAATTTCAGCCTCATTATTTTCCATGTTTTTATCTTCTGTATCACTTATTTGTTCCTCTGATTCTTCCATCCTTGTGGTCATTACATACAGTTGATTTTGCTTCTTGGTTATAGCATTTTTTATTTTGGCGTGACTAGTTTTTAGGTCTTTTATCTCTGCAGTAAGGGTCTCTCTGGTTTCTTCTATGCTTTTCTCAAAGAAGCCCACAGAAGGCCGAAAAATCTCCCCTCTTGTGTCCTAAGATTCCTTCAGATCCCTGCCTTGACCCTGTCTGTGTCCTTGCCATCTGCCTGGCCAGCAGTGGTGCAGTGCTCCTGTGTTTTATCTCAGGTGCATAGCTGGGTTTCAAAACTCCAAATTTTAGGGACCCACAAGGCGTAGACCCATGCTGATACTCTGGGGGAGTACTCACCACACTGTTGCTGATACCGGTTTGTCCCAGAAAAGGAGTTGCCTGACTGTGCAGAGGCTTGAAATTTATGATAAAGCATAGCAAAAAGCTGGCATCCAGGTCAGCTGCCCTCAGTGAGCATCTCTGCTCATATGATAATGAATGGGGCAGCTCAGTGGCACCTGCTGGCTCTTTTGTTGCATGAGAGGAAGTGCCATCTCTCCCAAATGCACTCCAAGAAGGGGAACTAGCTCTCCCAGCATGGCCCAGGGGATTCTCAGAGCACTCTGTCCACTCCCAGGCCTCTGCCCTCCTTCTCCGCAGAAGCACCACTATGCCCACCAGGCTCAACCCTAGTGATAGTGTGAATTTCTAAACTTCAGACTTTCTGTTCTGCTGCTTGTAAGACCTTGTAATAATCAGCCCCCTTGTTGACCCAGTCAGTGGTTTTGGGGCATTGTTTTTCTTGTGCAATCCCCTATATGCTGCTTTATCTCTCTCCCTCTCTCTCCTCTCTCTGTGGTCACCCCTCTGCAGCACCTGCAGTTCTTTTCTCCCCCCAGTCACATCACAGCCCCTCCTACCTTCCATAAGTGGCCTCTTTCCCCCCTCTAGTTGTGCACTTTGTTCTCTCAGTCCTCAGAATAATTTCCTGGGTGTTCAGAATGATTTGATAATTATCTAGCTGTGTTCGAGGGATGAGGCAAGCATAAGGTACTCCTACTCCGCCATCCTAACTCCCCTATATAGTATTTACTGCTATCTTATGTAATGATGCTTAAAGTGATTATATAATAAAAGTTATGGTATTTACTCCATAGTGACTTTATTTTAATTGTTCTTTTTTTTTTTTTTTTTTAAGATTTTATTTATTTGACAGAGAGAGACACAGTGAGAGAGGGAACACAAGCAGGGAGGATTGGGAGAGGGAGAAGCAGGCTTCCCGCTGAGCAGGGAGCCCGATGTGCGGCTCGATCCCAGGACCCTGGGATCATGACCTGAGCCGAAGGCGTACGCTTAACGACTGAGCCACCCAGGGGCCCCTTAATTGTTCTTTTTGTTGTATTCTCAACTTCAGGAGATTCAAAATACTTTAATTATCCCTATTACTAGGAATCTGGAGTGAGAGGACTCTATTTAACAATTTCAGTCAAAATTTTTGATGGCCAAAAAATATATAAATTACACACCTTAGCAAAATGTTGAAATAAAGTTACTTTTTTCTACCCGGGAGTACTACTCATTTCAGTATCATAGATGTATGAATAAAGAAGTTTGCATATAAAAAAAACCAGAATAGATGAAGTTACTAAAAATTTTACCATAAACCTTATCATTAGTTATTGACTAAGATTAAAATTCAAAGTCTGGTGCAGCACATGTCATGATATTACTCAAAATCTATTGAATAAATGGCCTGCTTTAGTGATTTCCCAAATTACTCTTAGCAGATTTTATTTTCTAAACAAAGTCTTACAAGGAACAACAATGATGAATAAAATAAGACATAAAAAAAAGAGACAGGCTTTCTGAAACAGCAATAGGAAGATGAGACTTCACCAGCCTAAATTCTCTATCATTGTTTGCAGGTGTTTGTGACCTTACCAGGGACTCCCTGTGTTTCCAAGGAATGCAGTTCCAAAACTTGTCATTTTCAGTAACGTCTAATGACTTAGATGAAACTAACTCTCCTGCAAATAACAATTAAATATGGACCAATTGTATTTAAAAAAAAATTATTGAAAGCATTGGAAACTGATACAAACCAGGCAGAAACTTGAGGGAAGTTGACGCTTGAAAAAAAGAATTTCACTGGGTGAGTTAAATGTTTATATGTTGTTGTTGTGTTTTTCTTGAGCCTTACTCAGTCCACAATGTTCAGGAAAACTTTAGAGATCAAACAGAAAGCTGTGGTGTTATTGTTTTGAGGTGTAGTGTAAGAAGGACAGACTTTGGGGTTACCAGACAGCTGAAAATTGAGATTAATCCAGGAGAGTAGGGATCCACAAACATAGAAACCTATAAATTTTCATATAACTCCCTCATATCTTTGGCTGAACTTTTAACTGCATGAGCAAGAAAGACTATAAGAAATCATGCATGGAACCAAAACTATAAAGCAGAAAATGTTAAGTGGGTGCTGCTCACTACAGGGGAGTTAGAATTTGAAATTTGAAATGTACTAGATTAGAGGGCCTTCTGCTGAAACCTAAGATGGCGCACACCATCACATAATTCTATGTCTTAGAACTAAGAATTTTCCTTAAGACTAAGGGCAAAACTTAAACTGATCCTTTCTAACAAAATGTAAAACCAAGGCTTCAGTCAGTAATTTAATTCCATGCCAGAAGATTAATTACCACTTTTCAGAGGAATATAACAGTATCCAATGCCTGAACAATGTATCACCCACAATGTTCAGTGTACAGTAAAAAAGATTATCAACTGTGCAAAGAAACAGGAAAACAAGTGATCCACAATTAAGATAGAAGGCAATCAATAGATCCAGACCATGAGATCACCCAGATATTAGAATTAGCAGACTTGAACTTTAAAACAGCTAATAGATATGTTCAGTGACTAGCTTAAAGAAAATAATTATTATAAGTGAATCAGAGAGGAATCTCAGAGGATAAATTGGAACTTTTTTCAAAAGACTCAAGTTGGAAATTCTAGAACTAAAAATTACAGTATCTGAAATCTAAAAATCCATTGTGTGGTCTTAGTATTATATTGGAAAGAACAGAAGGCAAGGGCAATAAACCTGAGGGAAAATCAATAGCAAATGTCTAATATAAAGAATAGAGAGGGGAAAAAAGTTTGAAAATGAAATGAACAGAGAAACTGTGATCTGTGAGACAATATAATTTTTTTCAAATATTTTTCTTTCCCAGTCTCTTTACACTCTCTTTTTTGAACTTCAAGTACAAGTACATTAGACAAATTGTTATGTTTGTTAGAATGGATTAAGAAGTGAGACCTAATATTCAAAAAAGAAACAAACAAAAAACAAGACTCTACTACACTTTGTCTACAAAAGATGTACTTGAAATATAAAGAACAGAGAGAATGAATGTAAAATGATAGAAGGGTTCATTTTTTACAAAGATAAAGCAAAATTTGACAGAGCTAAAAGTAGAAATTGACTAATCCAAAATCATATTTAGAGATTTTAGCATCCATCTCTAAGTATATGTTTGTTTAATAACTACCTACCTAACTAAAGTATTTTAATAATACTATAAATCACTTTGACCATACCCCTATGTTGTAGAATAAACATTCTTTTAACTGCACCATGAGATGTTTCAATAAATTTGAAAAGACTTAAGTCTCATAAAGTATTTTCTTCTGCCACAATAAAATTTAATCAGTCACACAATAGGATAAATACAAAATCACAGAAGTGATTTTTAAAATCATAAATCTTTCAATACAAATATGAAAGAAGAGTTTTCAATTTAATTTATTTGAGGAATGGGATTAATGATTTAAAAACTGGATATATATTCAGGGTTTATATTATATGAGGAAAGTAAAATATAGAATTTCCTTAAATGATCCTTTGTCACTCTGCTGTTTAAATAATTTTAGTGAAATATTTTCTTTAGATAAAGTAATTGGTTATTTGAAAATTCAAAATATAGTAAATAGTTTTGAGTCCCCATTCAACCACCTGATTGCATGGATTGAGCTGCTGAACCAAGTTATACATTTAGTTTACTTTTGCTATTTTATATGAGAAGATACTCAAGGTTAGGGACCATTCTCTTCTGATCCTTAGGAGCTAGTTTTGTGGCTTAAAGGTGTTCAATAAATATTTGTTGAATAGATGCATATGTTTTTGGTTCAGAAAATGATAAATATTTATCAAAAGAAAATGAAACAGTAAACAGGAAGAAATTTAGAACTAATATAGTATAAGATGTAAAGTATAAGCAAGAACTACATTAGCTAGAACAGAGAAAGCTTTTGATATACAACCTTATAATAAGTGAAATATTAGGCTTTGCTGAGATTCTTCATCCTATTTCAAGTCCCAATCTGCAACATTTTGGATGGTATAAGAAAAAAGTTTATGATAAAAATGAGACTCTTTTATTTGTATCTTAGGATTCAAATTTATAATATGAAGTTGCTTTTGGACAGTATCTATGAAATTATATTTTTTAGCATTCACATCTTGTTTTTCTTTGTACAGTGAGACTCAGAGAATAATCCTTTGTCTTTCCTGAGTTGGGTGAGAATTGAAGACCTTAGAACAAATGGCTGCACAAGAAAGTAGTTCTCTTTATAAATAGAAAAAAAAAGAATTATAGCATAAGCCCCTAGGACTTAAAAATTCTCCAACATACTCTATTATTCTTTATTCTTCCTTTACCTCTTCTTCACCAAGTATCTGGCTCAAATGTACTTAGTCACTATGTAGCCCAATGCTGTTACTCTTAAATTATACACCACGAAAATTCTATTTAAAACCTTTATCTCTTACCACTTTGTCTTCACATCAACAACACTTTTGTGTTTTTATCCATCTGCATCCCACTGTGATTCGGTGGGGGAAAAAAAGCAGAGTTATTAGTATGGAAACAGAAGCAGAAAGAACAAAGCAATTTATCAAGATTATGTATGTTATCAATGATAATGGAAATAAAGCCTAGATATCAATCCTTAGATTCTCAGGATCTTCTGCTAAAAGTTGAAAATTACATTTGAAACAAAAGGAGTCTTAGGGATGTCAAATAAATCGGTTAGTCTCATGAAGCATATAGCATATATTTAGTATGGATGTCTTAATTTGGGGCTAGAAATATGTTTAGACCCAAGTAAATAAAGTCCATTCAAATTAGAATTACATAGCATGACTTTTAATTAACTCAAATTATTTTGACTATCCCTGGACTTATCATTTTGTTATTTCATGGAAATAGCATTAAATGGGAATACAGAAATCTAAGTTATAGCCAACTAAAATATCATTTGACCTTGGGGAAGTAATTTCAGTTTCCTGAGACTCAATTTCTTTATTTGTAAAATAAAACTTTAAACCATCTTTACGTATAAAATTCTGAACCTTTTACTCTCTAGATAGCAGCTAAGTGATTTGGACTGGGAATATAGGCTTGTGTTTTCAGCCTGTACCTAAGGAAAGAAAGCAAAAGAATATTATTATATGTTTGGTACGTAGATAGATAAGCAGAGCCCAAGTTCATTTTTGTTGTTGTCATTTCCATTATTGTTCTGTTGTGTTATTTTGACATATTTGTACCTAAAACAAAACAAATTGTTATTTTTCTGGATCCATCTAAATGAGAGACCCAAATCATTATGAACGAGAAAAAAAGGTGAAGCTACATCACTGCTAATGATATCTGCTAATTCAAGGGAATCTTTCTGAAAATTTTAGTGGGAAATTTTAGTTACTTATATCCCTATAATAGTTGCTGAATGTTGGTTCTTTTCTAACTAGAACCATCTTTATTCCCTATTAATTACCTAGATTTTACAGGAGAGCAAAGTGATGTGTAAAGGGTTATGGAAATACAGAACAATGATAGCTCTTAACCCACAAACCAAGGACCCAATGTGGGGTTGTACCAACTACTAAGTATTTCTAGTCTATTCTAATTATACATTCGCGGACTGGGTAATAACCACTAGGTGGGTTCTGTCATCCCCTTTTTGTCATCAGTGAGCCTAGTTCTGTAATGGCTTTTCTTTCGGTCATCCCTGGCTTACAGCCATCAATTAACCCATCTTTTGGTAAAGGTGCATCATCTGTCCCCTCCACGGTGGATTTTCTCTACTCTAGCATGGCCACTTCTCTGAGTCTAGCAGGTTTCTCAACCTCAGCACTGTTGATATTTTGGACAGATAATTGTGCAGGCTTGTGTAGAAGCTGCTGTGTGCATTGTAGGATGTTTAGCAGCATCCCTGACCTCTACCCAGTTGCTACTACTAGCACCTCTGTAGTTGTGACAACCAAAAATGTCTCCAGACATTGTCAATCCTGGGGAAGAAAGTAGTGGCAAACTTATCCTCAATTAAGAACTACTATGCTTTGGCAATTCTGGAATTGCAAGCTGACATAGCGTGGGCCATATCTTTATGCTTACTTCTACAAATATCCAGTCTTAAATTTTGCACTCTACTAACAAATGCTGGGAGAATGTGGGAGGAACTTGATCCTGAGGGATCTTGAATGAATACAGAAGTTACTAATTTTAAGTTGGACTGGATTTATTGATATGGGCATCCTTATGGGTTGTGATTCAGAGTGCTAACATATAGAATTGGGACTGATTTAAATTGTTTGCCTACTTGGTTGACTGAAAGCAGAATCCAATGGGGGACTATTCCAAATAAAGCTCAAATGCCAAACTCATGAGGCTCAGAGCAAAAGAAAGCTCTCCAAGGGATCTAGTCTGAAGTTTAAGTAGCTTTATTTTGGGTGCCTATGAACTAATATATTCAAATGGATTTAAACCATGTAAGGCATTTTGGGATCTTCCAGTGAAAAGACCTTTGTGCAGTGTACCTGTTCATCCATTTTGTTTGAAACAAGAAGTTACTTTAGATTAGGAGATACATGAAATCATGGGCAGGGACAATGGCTTGCCTGGCTGATCAGGGGTCTAGAAAGAGAAAAAATAATGTCAGAGACAAGAAATTCTGGAATAGAGATGTGTGAATGTACATACAGAAGTGGGGATGAAGTATGAAGATCTATGTAGCACACACTCATACCCACCAGAGAGTATTCACCAGAGAAGAGGTACTAAACAACTCCACAGACAGAATGATTTGTCCCTTTGTAGTTTGTCAGACTTTTCCATTCATCACTCTAATGCTGGCACAATGGGCACCTGAGTATAAAGTGGCCTTTGAGGTGGAGATGAAACTTATGCATGGGACCCTGAATACAATCTTCCAGAAACAGAGACTAATGTTGAGTTCCTCATTTAGTACGATCCCTTAAGGATTGTATAACAAGACAGTGAATGGCAAGTTGACCACATTGGACCTCTTCTACCCAGGTAGGGACAACCAGAAATTCACTCTGACAGGAAGAAATAGCTACCCTGGTATGTTTTTGTCCATTGTCTACAGGATTTACTTGCATGAGGTCCCACATGAATATGACATCAGAGAAGGAAACACATTTTAGAACAAAGAAGATTCCAGAGTGGGACCATGAGCAAAGATTCTATCACATACCACACCATCCAAAAGCTGCTAGCCTGACAGAACAGTAGAACAGCCTGTTAAAGTCATAGCTAAAGTGGTAGTTTGAAGATGACACATTATGGAAATGGGACACTGCAATAAAGAAGTATACACTTTAAATTAAAGACCTTTATGTGTCACTCTACTCCCAGTAGGAAGAATAGATGAATCCAACAGCAGTGAAACAATAGTAGCAGGAACAGTTCCACTCACCAGTGGTCACTTCCACAGACCCACTTGGGAATTTGTGCTATCTGTGCTTGCACTTCTGCCCATTGTAGATTTAGAAGTCCTGCTTCCCAAAGGGAGTGAGGGAAATTTTCACATAAGGACACAGCAAGAATCCCATTGAATTATTTTAAAAAATGATAATATTAATAATAATAACGTACATTCAAGACGTATTTCTCAAGCACCTATTACATGCCAGGCACTGCCTCAGTTTTGACAATTCTTCGACAGCTATATCCAATGACAGAGCAATGCAGGGGTGTAAAGGACCGACTATCTCAGTCCAGCTTGGGACAGATCCAAAGGAAAATTCAACTCCATTTTGATTCACTGAATGAGATTCCAAAATAATGTGTTGAATTGACTTGAATAGAGACATTCAGATATCAAAATCAACAATTGAACATAGATGTATATTGCCTTTCAGCTCCAAATCCACATTTCATTACCCGTTCTGCAAAAATATAGATGAGCCCTTTGAAGATTTTACGTTTACCAGCTGGATTGATGTTAAGCTTTGTCAGTAAAAGGGGCTGGAAAGGTATTGCAGGTGGGAGGTTTCCAGTGTGCTGTCTTAGAAGACTTTTACAGTGCACAGCTTCTCTGGTACCTGGTTACTACAGTGAGGGCAAGCTGATCTGATTCTAACAGTGCAGGCAGCTTCCCAAGTGCCCACTTTCTACAGTGGCGGTTGTATATTAACCATGCCTTTTATTTTCTATACTGATGCTTTGACACACTGAGGCCTTGCTGACACTGGAGAGATTGCCCCTCCCAGGGTTAGCTAATTCCTATAGAAAGCAAACAACTTGTCTGCAAGAGCTTCTTTCATATGCATAGTGACTAATCCAGAGCCCATATCCCTAAGGATTTCCTCTACCAGGCTCTCACACTCTTGAGCCACTATCCACCTGCCCTAATCATCCCTGTGCCAGGTATCAGACAGCTAGGGACAGACCCTATGTCCCAGACGCTATTGAAATTATTCAGACTAGCCAATCATAAGCCTGCTTACCCTGCCTTGCCTTTACCTTCCCTTAGAAACAACAATAAAGGTTCTTACCACATTTTCTTCTCTCTCTTTGCTTCTCAACTGACACTGGTGTTCCCCCCATGATATGTCCCCTCCTCTTGGATGTGTGAGTATAGCAAACTATTTTTTTCGATGGCCATCATCTCCTGATCCACTGACTTCACCATACCTGATTAATAAAACCTACATTTTAAAATAAGTAGCTTCGGGGCGCCTGGGTGGCTCAGTCGTTAAGCGTCTGCCTTCGGCTCAGGTCATGATCCCACGGTCCTGGGATCGAGCCCCGCATCCGGCTCCCTGCTCCGCAGGAGGCCTGCTTCTCCCTCTTCCACTCCCCCTGCTTGTGTTCCCTCTCTTACTATGTCTCTCTCTGTCAAATAAATAAAATATTTAAAATAAATAAATAAATAAAATAAAATAAAATAAGGAGCTTCTCCAGCACTAGACTCCTGCAGGGCAGTAATCAGTAGCACTCAGGGATGCGAAGCTTCCCCAGCACACCCCATGGGCCGTTCACAGTACACTGCCCCTGGTGACACAATTCCCCAAGAATAGCTTTCCCCAGATAATCACCAAAAGACGGATTGCTGGCAAGTTCTGAAGGACATATTTCCTCTAAGTTCCACCACAACAACTACCCTTTCAGTGAGCCAGGATTATTTTCTCTCCCACAAAGTCTGGATCTCAGGCCCTGCTGCGGGGAGGGGGGGAGACTCTTTTGTGGATACCTTATCTCAGCCTTCGGGTGCTAACTGTTCCTTATATGTTCCATTTCCAAATTTGTTAGAGTTCCTTTTAATTCTTACTAGCCAACCCCTGTTCCTCCAACCCCCTGTTATATTTAATAATTTTTTATATTCTTCCTGCTCAAATTCCTATGGTTTTATCTTCTGATTGGATTCAGATTTATACATTGTTAAAATATATACAATTATGAAGAGATGACTGAGTTTTTCCTGTTAGCAAACCCAGTAGGAATTATACATTTTTTTAGCATTGGTGTTGGTATTAAGTGTTCAGCAAATGCTTAGAAAACACAGTCCCTTCCCTAATACTTAGCATACTGATTTGCCTTTTAGTAGTTATTTAACCAATTGTCACAAGAGTAATAATAATACTCTGTGTGAATGAAGAACCAAATATTAATTTTTTACTTATATATAACTATTGCTATTTAATTTTATTAAAAATTATTCTGGACCAAGGAAAATTTAAAAATCTATGTGTCCCTATAGAAAATCAAACTTGGGAAAGAAACACCATGAAATCCTCATGAACTGCATGAGAGTGTGGGATATCTGAATGAGAGTCATAGTGCTCCCAGTAATACAAGCCAAGCAGTACCTTTTACTAAAGAAAAATCTAATTGTTCACACTATCTTTGATATGCTTTCTGGTTACCCTTAGACTTAGATGACCTGCTGCTTCCATCGATTAACTGAGTTTGGCTTCCAAACAATTCATTCTACAGACAGATTAAGAGGTCATGCCATCTGCCAGGCACCCTGTGGAAGATAAATTTTAGTGGAGTCACGCTGATAAAGCCTAAATCAAAGGAGTAATAATGTAGACTTTCAATTTTATGGCATGGTTATAAAGTTGTCTGAGTTTTTCTATTAATGTTCTTCCAACAAATGAACAATGGGGAAGCCCCAAGGTCTGTGAGCAATTTCTGTAGAAAAACTATCAGTTCTTAAATTTTCCTCTCTCTCCTTTTCTGGAAGATTCACTATTGTGATTCTGTTTAGAATTAATATTAAATTCTATAAAGAAGTTAGAAGATAAAGACCAGGGATCAAACTTCATGAGTTTTATTAATTGTCCACATTATTTCTGCTATTGACATTCTGTTTCCCCATAGCTAATTAGCAGTAAAATCCTTCACACAAAAAGGAAAATAAAGGAGTTTATGTAAGCCAAATATATCAGAATCTGGAAAAACAGGTGTTAGATGACCTCAAGATTGTTTCTCCATGTGTGAAACACCAAACTGTTAAATGCTTTGTTCAACACAAGGTTTTTTCCCCTCCTTACCACTACCCCTATAACTACAAGATTTCTTTGTCATAACTCAGAAGCATTCCACTTGGCCTTTATACATGATTAAAAAAAAAAACTATAAAAGGAGAAACCTAACAGATGGTAATGGAGAAATAAGTAGGTTTTGAAAAATAAAATCCCTGAATTCTAATTCCAGATTTGCTTCTCACTTACTACACTACTGAATTTCAATTCCCTGTATAGTAAAACAAGAAATACTATGAGGTCATATTATAAGAACATGAAAAGAACACCTTTAAAAGATATTTTCTTATAATGTAAAAGAACTTACAGTTACCAGTAGAAATGCTTTTTTGATAATTCCAAACACATGTTGTCTTAGTCTGTTGGGCTACTATAACAGAATACCATAGACCTGATGGCTTATAAGCAACAGATACTCATTTCTAGCAGTTCTGGAGTCTGGAAAGTCCAACATCAAGGCACCAGCATATTAGGTGTCTAGTAAGAGCCTGTTTCCTGGTTCACAGACACCTGTCTCCTCCCTGTGTTCTCACATGGTGGAATGAGAATGGGAAGGAAGCTCTCTGGGGTCTCTTTTATAAGAGCACTAATCCCATTCATGAGGGCTCTGCTCTCATGACCTAATTACCACACAAAGTCCCCACCTTCCAATACCACCACAGTGGGAGTTAGGACTTAACATATTAATTTGGGGGTGTATAAACATTCAGTCTATAGCAAATATGATAACGCCTTTCAACTACCTACATTTTAAGGTGTGGTTGTTGAGTATTTTTTTACAGTAATATACTACATTCATTCTACTAAGCCTGAAAAAATAAAACAAATAGAATATTTCAGATCACAGATTCCCATTTTCCTCTCCATCCTTTAATGTATTTTATTTGTTTAGAATTTATGGTGATTTTCAGTTTTCATGAATATTTGATTGTCATATCAAAAAATCATCAGGATTATGTTATGGTATTGTGGATAGCTCATAGTTACTAAAATCTCTCCCTTCTGACAAGTTTTATTCCCATATACAAGGACCACCCACTGAGGTAATTAGGCAATTGTTTTCCAGCTCATTCCTTCTTCATGACTTAAGTGAACATCTCAGTTTACTATCTGAATCCTGGGAATACAGAGAAAAAGCAGAGATTCTTTAAGATGTTTACTACAGAAGCAAAGAAGAGAACAAGTGAGGGAAAAGAGCAAAGGGTTTAGAGGTTTTGTGGGGAAAGCAGAGAATTTATATCATTTGATACATTTAAATCAGACTGGGCAAAACACTTGAGGAAAAATGGTTGTGGTCTTAAGGGAAGAGGAAAAGTGACTTAAGGTGGTCTTTTCCATTTCTTATTGATGTGATTAAACAACTTGATCTCTGGCCTTTTTACTGACTTCACTGAAGAAGAAACCAATTGGTGGCAATTAGAATGTTGGCTTTACCACGTGAATGTTGGCTTTACCATGTAGACACCTGCTCTAATAGTTAAGCTGAGAGTTGATGAATTTCAAATATGTCAGCAGCTGTCAGGTGGTAACAATTTCAAGTCATTTTTAACCTCAGCTGGGAGCAAACCAGGAGCATACGGGTAAAACTTAGCTTAAGAATCCATGGATATATCAAATTCCTACTACATAAACATTTTGGTCTTATCTTCAGTTCCATTGTTTTAATTTAAAGACATTGGATCATTCCTAGTCTTTAATTTATGGATTATTAGGTTGCCATTTTATCAGTCATATCATTCAGTCTCCAAATGTCAGCACAAAGAACATGCTTTTGAATTATAACTTAAAGTGCTTTATATAACAAAATAGCATAGCATTTAATGGGCCTTTTAACAATTCCCAAGTGTTTACTCTTATTGTGCATGCTCTAAACTTACAAATGTTATATTCTTAATTGCCAATTAGTAGAGTCTTATTCTGCTTGTATCACTCCCCCTATTTAAAGCCCCTCATTGGCTTCCCTGTGCTCCTAAAGTGATGAATCACATTACAGGGGTTTAGCACAAAGCTGGCAATTGCCTCCATCCTTTTCTTCAACCTCATCTTCCATCACATTTCCCCTCCTTTTCTCTTTTCCAATCAACTCTATTCTTCTTTCATGTTCTGAACCAGTCATGTACCCTTCTACTGCAAGATCTTTATACGTGCCCTTCCTTCTGGTAGAACACTCCTCCCCGCCTTCTTTAACAGATTAATATCTGCTCATGCTTCAGAGTTCAGGGCAAGATCTCTCCCTCAAGGAAGTTCCCTGAGGTTTCTCCCTAGGTCAATGCCTTAATGTAAGCTTTCATAGTGCCTCTTTATCCCCTGTCATATTCACTTGGGTTACTGCAGATTAGTACCTTTCTGCCCCACTATAAGCTACACTCCAGAAGGTTAAGGGACTGGTTCTCCTTTGTTCACCAATATATCATTAGCAGCCAGAACACTGCACAATACATATTTGTTAAACGAATTACATGGAAGTATCTAATTGAACATTGTTACGGAAATCAAATGAGCTTTAATCCCCATAGAAATTGGTCATGTAAATCCATATCACTCCAAATTTTACTAGATAAACATTAAACAATAGAGCATGAAAAGATCTAAGCTAAAATGCTGTAGTTCTTTTTATACATGTTCCCCATTCAAAGAAAAGTCTGACAGAAGATAAGCAAAGTACATCTGTCAAAATATTTGCCAAAATTAAACCAATCTAACAACAAATTTAATAGCCAATTGTAATTTTAGAATTTGTAGAATCACACATTGATTCATGTTTTAGAATCAGTGTTGATTTGAATGGTTTTCAAAATGTAAACTTAAGTCTTATGGTGATGTTTGGGAGGCTCTTGAACCAATTAATTAGAATTTAAAATTTTAAAGGTACATTTTAACTTTTTAAAAGTTATAGTGAGAGACAACATCCATAGCAAATGTATTTTGTATTAAGTTGCAACCCTGTAGAACCACTAACACATCAACATGTTCTTCAGGGTTAACTCATCTTGTGCAGATCTTAAAGCATCTCCAGCCATTTCTGTGCATGCACTTGAACTTCTTGTAAATGTTCTCATTAATTAAGAAAGCACTGTGTTTCTCATTTTTTTAAAAAAATTCAGGCCTCTGAGCATATTCATTATTGCAAATCAGTATAAGTGAGTTTATTATTCAGGCAAATTACCTGTATCAAGCCCCATCAGCAAGGTCCAGATGCATTTGCTCAGGAGTTGCACATGTCAGGATAAAAGTGCAAATGGCTAGGGGCACCTGGGTGAGATGGAGCCCCGCATCAGGCCCTGTGCTCCGTGGGAAGCCTGCTTCTCCCTCTCCCATTCCCCCTGCTTGTGTTCCCTCTCTCGCTGTGTTTCTCTCTGTCAAATAAATAAATAAAATATTTTTTTTAAAAAGTGCAAATGGCTAAATTACAAGGAAACAACATTTTATTATAGAGTATTACCACTAGTCAATTTTGGGGTTTCTTTTCTGGTTTTACATTTATGATAAGGATACATTTATAATAACACTGCTTCAACTTCAGTATTTCCTACCACCTACTCATCCACCCAGTCTTAAAAGAAGATTATTCTGAAATTGCAAGGTAAAGTCTGGAAAAAATTATCTTTGCAATTACTAATCTGTGCCGATCAAGATGATCCATATATGGTATAATCAAACCAAAATAGAGCAATAACAGATATTATCTACAACTGTGTTGTCAAGCCTTTGATTTCAATTTTTAACATCTTTAAGACAACCAAGTTGTTCTCATTGACATACATTAAATAAGGAAAAGCTTTACATGTGAATTGAGGTTCACCTATTATTTACTTTAAAAAGTTTTTGCTGAAAAAAAAGGATAATCTAAACACTACTAAAATATGTGCAAAGGGTTCAGTAATACACTCTTGCTTTTTGAATTTTACATGAGAAGATGGATATGCTCAAGACTGGATATTTTTAACAAAAGATGTAGAATTCTACATTTACAGAGAATTAAAGAAGATTCACGGTGAAAGCAGAAGCTGCATTAATCCATGGTCTACATAATGAGTTAATCAGCCAGCATAGCTTAATACCTTGATTGCTTCTAGTTTATATCGATTTATTTTATAATACACTAGAGTGTGAGAAGCATAGATTATGGAGCTAAACTGCTTGGGTTCACAGTTCCAGTTCCAGCACCTAATCCGTGCATAGTCATAGGCAAGTAACCTCACCTCTCAGTGCCTTGATTTCCTCATCTGTAATTCAAATTGAATGAGGTCAAAAAGAACCATAATCCATATAATGCTTAGAACAGCACTGGGCACTTAGTAATTGGTAAATAAAAATCATCTTGTAACAGTTTTTTAAAAGGCTAAAGCTATGTAATAATAAATAAAATTCTAATCCCAGATTTGTGGAACTACTAATATGCCTCAGAAGACACCATGTTTTCTTTTTTTGCAACCATTGGTTGAACTCTACTTTTCTCAAAATGATTTTTGGATTTCAGAGATAACATTATCTGATTCTCAAAGAGCAAAAATGATTTTACATACCCTTCTCATCCTTATTTACATGAGCTCCAGATTTCACTCCCTGACTGGTTTATGACAGACAGGTAAGTTGGTAGACACACTGGCATATTCTAAAGCTTAATTTTCCAGATCTGACTTCATTTGAAACAAACCTTTCACTGCATATAAACAACAACCCAAAACAGTGGAAGACCACTGACTCTAGTGTAATTGCCAGTTTGCAGAAGAAATAAATGAGGTTTAGAAAAATATAAAGGCTTACCTGAGGTCACAAAGCTTATAAGGGAAAACACACACAAAAATCTCCTGATCTCCACATCTTTGCTTTTGCCAGTATATGATGTCACCTTTTAAAATGCTTGATTCATCTTTCTTTTTTAAATTAATTGATAGATTTTTTTATTGAAGTATGATTAACATACAGTATTGTATTTGTTTCAGATGTACAATATAATGATTCAACAATTCTATACATTTCTCAGTGCTCATCGTAATAAGTATACTCTCAATCTCCTATATCTATTTTACTCATCCCTCCACCCCCCCCCAGCAACCACCAGTTTGTTTTTTATATTTAAGAGTCTGTTTTTTTGTTTGCCTTCTTTTTTTTTAATTTGTTTTGTTTCTTAAATTTAACATATGAGTTAAATCATCTTTCTCTGACTGACTTATTTTATTTAGTACTGTACCCTCCAGTTTCATCCATCTTCTTGCAAATGGCAAGATTTCATTCCTTTATGGCTGAGTAATATTCCAGTGTGCGTGTGTGTGTGTGTGTGTGTGTGTGTATAGCAGAAGTAATATATATTATTACTTCTGCTTTGTCTGTCTATGGATGGAAATTTAAATTGCTTCCATATCTTGGCTCTTGTAAATAATGCTGCAATTAATAGGGGTGCATATATCTTTTTGAATTAATGTTTTGTTTTCTTTGGGTAAATGCTCAGTAGTGGAATTACTGGATCATATGGTATTTCTATTTTTAATTTTTTGAGGAACCTCCATAGTGGCTGCACCAATTTGCATTCCCATCAACAGTGCAGGAGGGTTCTTTTTTCTCCATATTCTTGCCAGCGATTCTAATTTCTTGTATTTTTTATTTTAGCCATTCTGACAGTTGTAAGTGATATCTCATTGTGGTTTTAATTTGCATTTCCTAATGATTAGTGGTGTTGAGCATCTTTTCATGTGTCTGTTGGCCATTTGTATGTCTTCTTCGGTGAAAGGTCTGTTCATGTTTTCTGCCCACTTTTAAATTGGATTATTTGTTTTTTCTGTGTTGAGTTGTATAACTTCTTTATATATTTTGGATATTAACCCCTCATCAGATATATAATGAATAAACAAATAAATAAACAAATGAAGAAGGAGAAATGACAACTTACATCACAGAAATACAAAGGATTATAAGAGAATATTATGAAAAATTATATGTGAACATATTGGACAACCTAGAAGAAATGGATAAATTCCTGGAAACATATGACCTTCCAAAACTGAATTAGGAAGAAATCAAAAATTTGAACAGACCAATTACTAGCAATGAACTTGAATCAATAATTTAAAAACTCCCAACAGACAGAAATCCAGGATCATATGACATCACAGGTGAATTCTACCAAACATTTAAAGAGGACCAGCATTACCTTGAAACCAAAACTAGATAAAACCACTGCAAACAAACTACAGGCCAGTATCTCTGATGAACATAAATGCAAAATCCTCAACAAAATATTAGCAAACCAAATCTAACAATACATTAAAAAAAAATCACTCACCACCATCAAGTGGGATTTATTCCAGGGATGAAGGAGTGGTTCAAGAGAAAGGATAAGAACCATATGATCATCTCAGTAAATGCAGAAGAAGCATTTGACAAAGTATAACATCTATTCATGATAAATACTCTCAACAAAACAGGCTTAGAGGGAATGGACCTCAAAATAATAAAGGCCATATATGAAAAACCCACAGCTAATGTCATACTCAATGGTGAAAAACTGAGAGCTTTTCCTATAAGATCAGGAACAAGACAAAGATGTCCATTCTCATCATTTTTTTCCAACATAGTACTGGAAGTCGTAGCCACAGCAATCAAACAAGAAAAAGGAATAAAAGACATCCAAATTGGTAAGGAAGGAGTAAAATTTTCACTATTTGCAGATGACATGATACTATATGTAGAAAACCCTAAAGACTTCACCAAAAAATCTACTAGAACTGATAACTGAATTCAGTAAAGTCACAAAATACAAAATTAATATACAGAAGTATGTTGCATTTCTATACACTAAAATGAAGTAGGAGAAAGAGAAATTAAGAAAATAATCCCATTGACAGTTACACCAGAAATGATAAAATGCCTAGGAATAAACTTAACCAAGGAAGTGAAAGACCTGTACTTCAAAAACTATAAAACATTAATGAAAGAAATTGAAGATGACACAAACACATGGAAATATATTCCATGCTCACAGATTGGAAGAAACAATATTATTAAAATGTCCATACTACCCAAAGCAATCTACAGATTTAATGCAATCCCTATCAAAATACCAACAGCAGTTTTCACAGAACAAGAACAAATCATCCTAAAATTTGTATGGGGAAACACAAAAGACCCTGAATAACCAAAGCAATTTTGAGAAAAAAAAAACAAAACTGAGAGATAACACAATCCCAGATTTCAAGATACACTACAAAGCTGTAGTAACCAAGACAGTGTGGTACTGACACAGAAACAGACACATAGATTAATGGAACAGAATAAAGAGTCCAGAAATAAACAACGTTAATATGGTCAATTAATCTACGGCAAAGGAAGCAAGAATATGTAATGGGGAAAAGACAATCTCTTCAACAAATGGTGTTGGAAAAACTGGACAGCCAGATGCAAAGGAATGAAACTGGACCTTTTTCTAACCACCATACACAAAAATAAACTTAAAATGGATTAAGGAACAAAATGTGAGACCTGAAACCATAAAATTCCTAGAAGAAAACATAGGCAATAATTCCTTTTTTTAATACAGATTTTTTTAGATTTATTTATGTATTTGAGAGAGAGAGACAAAGGTGTGGAGGGGCAGAGGAAGAGAGAGCGTCTTAAGCAGAATCCGAGCTGAGTGCAAGGCTCGATTTCACAACCCTGAGATCATGACCTGAGCTGAAACCAAGAGTCTGACACTTAACCTACCACATCACCCAGGTGCCCCAGGCAATAATTCCTTTCACATGAGCTGTAGAAACATTTTCCTAGATCTGTCTCCCCAGGGAAGGGAAACAAAAGAAAAATCCAATCGGGACTACAACAAAATCAAATGCTTTTACACAGTGAAAGAAACCACCAAAAAAATCCAAAACAGCAACCTACTAAATGGGAAAAGATATTTACAAATCATATATCTGATAAGGAGTTAATATCAACACATCTCTTAATGTTACTATAAAATTGTAGATTTATAGAGGGCTATTTGTAAAAATGACATAATTTTGGAAGTCTTATCAAAATGTGTTTTCCCACTGATGATGTTTAAAAAAAAAAAAGCTGTGTTTATCATATCCCAATTTTTCAGCTTTGACCTATATCGGTAACCATATTATGGGGATAAAAATATAATTGATTTGTTTCTGTTGCTCTATAGAACATGATATGTGGGTGACAATGGATTGGGTGACTACTAGCTATGGTCCCAGGGAACACTGTTTTGGAGCAGTTACTGCACATTTTCTTCAATAGTTTTGTCCAAAGTGTGATTTTGAAGCTTCATGTGCATTTTCTAAGGGCCTGTAAAATTTCTCCTATTATTTGAAATATCATGTCAACAGCTATTCCTTTTGCATGTGTAACACTGTCAGCCACATGATTATGAAGATACCAGTTCAAATTGGTCAATTAACTTTCTAATCTATCAATTCAACTTTTGCATTATGTTTCTCTCACAGGGCAGTTAGTACTCCAAGATTTCATTAAACAGTCCAACACATGTTGGCTTATTACATTTTAAAGACAGTATGATATTTATTTTTTGGTTTCCTATTGGAAACCACTAAATAGTTTCCCCAGACTGTTAGCAATGTGATTTCAAGCCATATGTTGCATTTTGCTACCAAGTTCCATTGAAAAGGAAATATCTTAATTCTCTTTATTTGTATTTTCTACTTTGGATTTATAGTAAACAACTATTTTTTCCCCTCAGACTTACATAGCATTTTAATTTGCTTTCACTATTGTCTTCTTTGGAAATTTATGACTCATACCACATTGTGACCAATTATTTCCTGGAAGTCATTTTTTTTATTTTATTTTATTTATTTATTTACTTATTTATTTATTTATATTTATTTGAGAGAGAGAGCACACGAGCAGCAGGGAGGGGCAAAGGAAGAGGGAGAAGCAGACTCCCTGTTGGGCAGGGAGCCCA
Source organism: Phoca vitulina (assembly GCF_004348235.1). Lineage (NCBI taxonomy): Eukaryota > Metazoa > Chordata > Mammalia > Carnivora > Phocidae > Phoca > Phoca vitulina. Next base: position 74,091,501 of record NW_022589707.1, read on the forward strand.
GCATGGGGCTCCATCCCAGGACCCTGGGATCATGACCTGAGCCTAAGGCAGATACTTAACCAACTGAGCCACCTACACGCCCCTGGAAGTCATTTTTATATGGTTTGAAGCAAAATAATAAGTTTTACAAAAATCCCTGTTATATCCAACTTGTTTTCCCATCTCTAGCCATTTTTTAAAAATCTCTATTTTTTATTAATAAGGCAACTTGAGTTACATAGATAAATTATTTTAACAGAATCCATCCTTATCATAGACTTTAATTTTAATGCATTTTTGAAATACCAGTTATTTTTCAAGTTAGCCCTTTACTTTATAGACACTTCATGTATGTATTTACTCACACACATATAATTTTAAGGCATTAAAATTTCTATTGTTTTTCAATAAAATGATACATATTAATACTTGTAGGAATATGAAACATAGGTGACAATAACTAAATTGTTCAAAAGTTAAAAAATAATCAGGTTATTTGCAACAAATTACACAACAGAAAAACTATTTTAAGCAAGAATGATTTACTGTGCACATACTACATACAGAATTAAACATATTACTGAAAAAAATGACCCTACACTTACAGTGTCACAATCTAATAGAAAACATCTATTATCCAGTATTTAGTCAGCAGACTACAAGAATTAAATATTATAATAAATATTTTAGTTAAAACTGGTACAAATAAATAATAAGCATAGTGTAAGAAAATGATCAGAATAGTATTGGTTTGGATAGTCAAAGGAAATATCCTATGGATGGTTTATCAGAGATCAGGTGAGAAGGAAGAAACAAATAAAGCCATATTTTTAGAATAAAAGATGAAGATGATCTATGAAGAATTTCAGGCATAATTACACAAATAAGATCATGGGATGGTACAAGATGTCAAGGACTGGAGAATTCTTGCATTGCCCCAGTGTACCATGCACTGTTTCTCCTCTGTTGTGCATTTGCACATTTTTATTCATATTTACATCCCTTCCCTACTCATTCTTTTCCCCATGATTCCTTGGCATAATTTTCACCTTTAAAAATCAAGTCAATAATGACCTCTTCTTTGATGGCTTTCCTGACCCATTGGAAGATTGGGAATTTATTTCTCCAAATTCTAATTGGTTTCAATTAGAATCATTGTTCTGTTTAGAAACCACTGGTTCTCAATCTTCTCACATTGAAATCATCAAGAAAATTTTAAATGCTTCAATCTCACCCTCAGAAACTCATATTTAAGTAGTATAGGAATACCCAGGGCATTGCAACTTAAAAAAAAATTAAAAATCTGCAATCCCAAGTGATTCTAAAGCTCAGCAAATTTTGAGCACCACTGGTATGTGAGTTGGTAGTTATATTTGAGATGTCCACATAAAGCTTCCCCCATACTCATGTAAGTCTACAGATTTGTACAGAAGGGACCTCCTTATTTTTATGGTACTTTACGGTTGAAATCCTGAATTGTATACTGCTAAAAAGCAGAGGTTTTACCATGAGACCAGCTGAGTTGATACTGCAACTCCCTGACTTACTAAGGAAGTGACTTCGGGCAAATAATTTAATCTCTACAAACTTCAACTTTCTTGTGACTTTATTGGGATGATTAAATGAGATGTAATATATATAAACATCAACTAGAGTGCCTAACACAAAGGTGGCCTTAAATAACTACTATTGTTGTAATTTATTCATTGAACATATGTTATGTGCCAAGAACCATTCTAAGAGCTTTAATATATTTCATTAATTTTCAGACAAACACTCTAAAATAAAGTTTTAAATAAATTATAAATATATTTTAGTTTTATTTTACATATGAGGAAATTGTCATTCAGAGAGACCAAATAATTTGCCCTAGAATCCTGCTGAAGCAAATCAGGTTAAGAAGAAGTGAGATTTGAAACCAGTGAGTCTAAGTCCTGACCCTGTGACTGATATCACTATACTTTATTAGAAAAGGATAAAACTATTTAAAAATATATACTTTTGTTTATCGTATGTGATATGTGACATATGAGTGTTGGAAACAAATATTTTAGAAGTTTAGGAGGAAAGAACTATTTATGTCTGAGAGCTCAAGAGAGGGTTAATGGAGGAAGTGAAATTTGAGCTAAATTCCTAGGCTGTTCCAATAATATTCATAGAAATTCATGTACACACAAACACACACACTTAAAACACCTTATTTAAGATATGCATAACAGCTACTCATGAAGTGTTTTAGGTGAGAAGTAGCATTTCTTGGAAATATATAAAAAGCAACAATTGAATAAGAATGAATGCAGCTATATTTGGGGTCATGAAGTACAATGGACAACTGTTATTAAAAAGCACAGGATGTGATTCTATGCTAGAATGAATATTTTAATCTTGAGAATAGACGCAGATTGTTAGATGATTTTACAGGAAGCGTTCTCTTTCAATGGGAATACCATTTTCCTGAAATCACAAGTGGAGAATTATTCACCAAACACTTATAAATTACTACCCTTTAAAATTAAGACAAAGGCAAGGATGTCCACTGTTATGAGGACTGTAATATTACATTAGAAGTTCTAGAAAATGTAGTAGGATAAAAGCAAAACAGAACAGAGATTTAGAGAAGGATAATCTATATTTTTGTTATTTGTAGGTTATACAGAAAACCCAAAAGAATCAACTTTCTTTTAGAATGAATAAGAGTTTGATAAATTGGAGAAAGCAAAAGGATAAATAAATAAATAGCCAACACTAACCTATTAGAATGATAACTAGGAAAGACTACATTTGTGATAACCTCTAAAAATGTATGGTGTTAGGAATAACTTTAACAAGAAATGTACAGAACGTATAGGAAAAAATATATCAAAGAGAGAGAATACTAGGTCACTGAATGAAAAGATTGATTTTGTAAAACAATTTTCTTGATGATTGTATAGATTGAATACTATTCAAATCACTATCTCATGGACTATTTTTGGTGACTTGACAAAATAATTTCAAAATGTACATTAAAAAAAGAAAATGTGAAATAGAGAGTTAGTTCAGCTATTCAAGTTCAATATAAAATTACAAGAATTAAAACACCAAGGGGTGTTAGAAGATTATATTGAATAGCCCTGAAGTAGATCTTACAACGTATGGGAACATGATACATAATAAAAGATGCTTGCAATTGATAATGAGGGTATTTATCATTCAGTAGATGGTATAGGAAAAATTGAGTCTTTACTTTATGCTACGTACCAAATTAAATTATATGTATTTAAATATTTAAATTTATAATTAAACCACAAAAAATGAGAAGAAAATATAGGTAAATATTTAACTGATATTAGTACATTAAACCATTTTCTTTTGACAATTCTATTATTCTTGGCCCAGATCAATTTGAAAATTAAGTGAATGATGGTTACAAAGCCTCCCTCTGGGGGAAGGAAGAGAAATATATATATGCACACATAGAAAATCCTGCATAGAATTATAGATAATTCATTAATATTGAAGGGGGATAAATGGGTAGAGGATAAGGAGAACTGGTAAATCATGTATGGCTACTCTCATTCCATCCCTCAAAAATCAATTTTCTTTTAATTAGTCCTACTGGACTCCTGAATTAAATTGAATCTTGCTTAAGTTTTGGGATCATAAAAGATAAGGTTATGATTATGAGGTGGTATGGGGGAGTGGAGAAGAGAGTGTCAAGTGTCAATGTATTCTCTTTACTTCCCTCAATAAACACTGTTGGTGGGCATGCAAGTTGGTACAGCCACTCTGGAAAACAGTATGGAGTTCCTAAAAAAAGTTAAAAATAGAACGACCCTATGATCCAGTAATTGCACTACTAGGTATTTACCCAAAGGATACAAAAATACTAATTCAAAGGGTTACATGCACCCCTATGCTTATCACAGCATCATCAACAATAGCCAAATTATGGAAAAAGCCCAAATGTCCATTGTATGATGAATAAAGAAGATGTGGTATGTGTGTGTGTGTGTATACATCCATATATATTATATATATAAAGTGTATATGTGTACATATGTATATGTATATATACATATTATATATATATTCCATTATATATATGGAATATTATTAAGCCATATAAAAGACTGAAATCTTGCCATTAGCAACAACGTGGATGGAGCTAGAGTGTATTATGCCAAGTAAAATAAGTCCATCTGAGAGAGGCAAATACCATATGATTTCACTCATATGTGGAATTTAAAAAATGTAACAGATGGACATAGGGGAATAAAAAGAGAGAGACAAACCATGAAACAGACTCTTAACTATAGAGAACAAACAGGGTTGATAGAGGGGAGGTAGGTGGGGGATAGGCTAAATGGGTGATGGGGATTAAGGAGGACACTTGTGATGAATACTGGGTGTTATATGTAAGTGATAAATCATTAAATTCTACTCCTGAAACTAATATTACACTATATGTTAACTAACTGGAATTTAAATAAAACCTTGAAACTACAAAAAAAAAAAAAAAAGAAGAAGAAGAGAAGAAAAAGTGGTGCTACTGACTGCATGTTTGCATCCTCCCAAAATTCATATGATGAAATCCTAAGCCCCAGTGTGATGGTATTAGGAGATGGGACCTTTGGGAGGTAATTATATAATGGGGATGGAGCCCTCATGAATGGGATTAGTGTCCTAATAAAAGAGACCCTAGAGAGCTCCCTTCCCCCTTCTGCCATGTGGACACAGCAAGAAAACCTGTCTGTGAACCAGGAAGCAGAGGTTTAGCAGACAGCAAATCTGCCCATGCCTTGATCTTGGACTTCTTAGCCTCCAGAACTGTGAGACCATCTAGTCTATGGTATTTTGTTATAGAGGGTTCACCAGACTAAGACAGTGGTAAGAAGACAACTGCATAGAATACAGATAAAAAATAGAGATGCCTGTAGCCTACTGATACTGCCTCCCTTCTTTGGTTATAGAAATACTTTGATTCCCTCCATCTTGAGCAGAAACATTACTTCCTTTGGAAAGTGTCCCCTGACTTCCCCAAACTATGTTAAGTACTGTGTTCTTGATTCCCACTTTATCTTGTGCTTCTTATAACACTTATAATGCACATGTAATTATTTTCCAATACCTGTCTTCTTCACAACACTGCATAGTTCCCTGAGAACAAGAAATATGTCTCTTAAAAAATCACTGATCCCTAGAGTCTATTCAATACCCAGCACATTCTAGGTACATGAACAGTAAATATTGAATAAATAAGGTAGCATAAATAATAAATCATCATTTTCATAATTTTGCATAGTTTTGCTTCATCACTCAAAATTAGCTCGGCTACTATGGGAGGCACTGGCTCTTGGCCCTTAAGACAGTATTTAATCTCAAAAATTTAAAATCATTTGAAATGTTTACAATATAGAAATAACATCCATTTTGTCATTCAAGTAAGTTTGGCAAATTCTCATGGGTAATGATATATATCTTTGTTCTGTTTTATGATTCTTTAAGCCATATCATATGAACTAAGTGCCAAATTATGGGGCCCTCTGGTTCTATCCTGGGAACATCATCTGGGCAGGCATTGGATTAGTAGATCTACAAAATCAAAGAGGGTTTTGTGATGTGATAGACACTTTGGAATTTGAGGATCAAGTTTCAAAAGCAGCAGGCATACTCTGGCAATTCTTGGCAATGAGGCACCATACTCAGAATAGGAAAGGCAGAACCACTTATACTGGACTTTAGAAGATAACAGTATTAGAGTTCTGATGATCTGTATTATCAAACTGTCTCTCTTCTCTTATAGCTGTTTTAAGAGAGATTCTCCACAAAGTCCTCTAAAAATATCCCTGTAAAAATACCATTGGGTAAGTGACATTTTTTATTAGCTAGTTCATTATCAGTTTAACTTAACACTACTATGATAACTTATTTTAGCGTTTTCAATGATATAAATGGAGTATTAATTAAAGAAGGATAAATTAATTCGCACCTCTACCCTAGCCATGAGTGAATGTTTAGATCTCTAAAAATTAATAAATCATTAATCACCCAAGCCAAACACTTATAACCAGGCAAAAACCTCTAGCAATTAACTTATGAGCACTTGCTTTCGTAATTATATTCTAGAATTTGAACCTTGTTATATGTATTGGAATGTAAAGAGTTCTATTTCAAATTCTATGAAATGTAGATTTAGTAGTAGTGTCTAGAAAATTGAGACAAAAGCTTTTTACTGTATCTTTTTACTCTTAGTTAAGAAAGTTACTTATTGACTAAAACCATTAACAAAGCAAAAGGGATTCCAGGGGTCAGAATTCAAATGCAATAAATGCTAGAGGAATTCAAAGAATAGCATTTTAAAAACAGAAAAATACAAAAAATTGTACTGTATATACTACATGTATTATGTCAATACATGGTTTTACTGTTTCACTGCTGGTTTTGTGTGTGTGTGTGTGTGGGAGGGGGGTTCAGGTTTAATGTATTTTCTGAAGGTTTGATAGAATTGATCCTTACAACATTCAGAGACTGTGACTAAATATTGTGCCAGGACTGAGTAAGAATGACCCTAAAATGACAGCACGATGATAAACCAAGTAACATTTTGTTGGAGCTCTAGGCAAAAATGAGGATTTTTGGTATGGGATTGGTAAAGCTCTTTATTTTTTTTTATTATGTTCAGTTAGCCAGCATATAGTACATCATTAGTTTTTGATGTACTGTTCAACGATTCATTAGTTGATGACTTCATCATTCATAACACCCATGGAAGCTCTTTAAAACAACAAGGAAACCATCCTGAGTTGAAGTGCAGGTATTCTCAGATCAGACAATTTCAAGCTACCGACAGTTTACCAACTGGCTATCACAATTACTGAATATTTAACAACCATGTTCTCCTGGACATAAGCTGTCTCCACCCTGAACTCACTAGTTAGTCGAAAGAAAGAAACGAAAGAAAAGAGAGAGAGGAAAGAAAGAAAGAAAGAAAAAGAAAAAGAAAGAAAGAAAGAAAGAAAGAAAGAAAGAAAGAAAGAAAGAAAGAAAGAAAGAAAGAAAGAAAGAAAGAAAGAAAGAAAGAAAAAGAAAGAAAGAAAGAAAAAGAGGGAGGAAGAACAGGAAAGGAAAGAGAAAAGAAAAGAAAAAAAATGAAAAAGAAGCACATACACATACACAGAGACAGAAAAAGATTCTTTAAATTATCATTATTTTGACATCAAATGCATTCAGGGAAATCTAGTAAAAAGCCCTGTGGTATGATGGTTACTTAACATTTTCATTATGTTCTCGTGTGCCTGACTCTATGCTAACTCAAATGGTGTTCTGGGAATGTTTAAGAACCCGCTTGGTGAGGGGACCCATTTCTGTAGCATATACTCCCATCACGGCTGACTTAAAATTGCCAATCTGCTCTCTATGAGCGGAGTTGAAAAGTGATGTGCAGGAATACACCATTAGATAGTATTTTTACTATAGAAAGACCATAGATTTAAAAAGCCTCAAAGCATAAATAATAGTAGTATATAGTAAAATAATTAGGAAGTCATAAGTTCTGGATGGTTATTACCTTTGCTTTTAATATAATTGAATTGCAAATGTATATAATAAAAATTTTAATAATGACTGTGTGGACAATTGTCTTCCAAAACTTCTGAAAATTTAACAACCCATTCTACAAGGCCAGTACAAGCCTACTCAGAATGCTACTACCTTTTACTGTCCACCCACCTCCCTGACAATCATATAAAATAATGGGAAGACCTGGAACCTCAAGCCAAACTGAGAGACATCTACACAGAGAGATGCCAAAGGGTCACTGAATGAATCTGCCAAAACTTGGACCCAAGGTCACAACCAGGATATCCTAGGATAATTTCCTATCCCTTTCTATAAACAACAACAGCAACAAAGCTTTGATCACCTGTCATTTTAGGCCCAGAAATGTCATCAAGTTCAAATCCAAAAGTAATGATACTAGATACAGGACTAGGGATGTAAGCCAAGACCAGTCACATCAGATAAGTTCTGCTCTCTCTTGTCTCTCCATTTCCTGAAAGCACCTGCTGACAAGTGCTAGTCCTGTGAACAGAGCCCAAGATTCAGAATGCCAAATACTCAAATGATTGGCTACAGCTAACTGGGAGCAGATTGATATCTCCTCAGCTAAGATTTTGCTCTGCTCCGGGCACTATGATAAACTCATACATAAAACAGATGTTCTCACTTAATCTCGTTACTTTTTAAATATAAGTCTCATATTTCCATTTTTAATAAGAAGAAATTAAAGCTTAGAGAAAGTATATGACTTGCCAGGACCCACAGCTAATAAATGACAGAGTAAGGTTTGAAGTTAGGCTTCAGAAACTGCTCCTCACGATTTCACTATCCTGCATAAGGTAATCAGGGTGATGTTTAATATAATAAAGACTGACATTTGTTGAGTGATACTTACATACCAAGTACTATTCTGAGTGCTTTACTTGTACTTACTCATCTAATCCTCAAGACAACTAGACATTAATTAGCACATTTCCTCAATTCTAAGATATTATCAATTGTAGACACATTATTCACCTGACACCACCATTCAAGGAAAAATAGGAGCATGACATGTACTATGTTAAATGTCATATGGATTATACTATGCATCTTATTTTTTTTTTTTAAGATTTTATTTATTTGAAAGAGAGAGAGACAGCGAGAGAGGGAACACAAGCAGGGGGAGTGGGAGAGGGAGAAGCAAGCTTCCCGCTGAGCAGAGAGCCAGATGTGGGGCTCGATCCCAGGATGCCGGGATCGTGACCTGAGCCGAAGGCAGACGCTTAGCGACTGAGCCACCCAGGCGCCCCTTATCTTATCTTATCTTATCTTATCTTATCTTATCTTATCTTATCTTATCGCCTTATATTTAGAGAGTGGGTGAGAGAGAGAAAGAGAGGAGGGGCAGAGGGAGAGGAAGAGAGAGAATCTTAAGCTGGCTTCATGCTGGGCACACAATCTCACAACCCTGAGATCATGACCTGAGTGGAAATCAAGAGTCAGACACTTAACTAACTGAACCACCCAGGCACCCCTATACTATGCATCTTAAATTATTAAATATTTTTAAGCATATTGCTTATGTCAGGGGACCAAAGAAATACAGTACATTAATCCCTGTATTAACAAGGACACCAAAGGAAGAAAATCTGTCTCAGGAAGCACAAGATGTGAGGGAGAATGGGAAATTAAAATTCTAAATTACTTGAAGACCATTCAGTTTCTCTTAAGTTTCTGAATACACTGGTATTCACTACTCTGACATCCTCCTCTGCCTTCCTCTTCCATATTTAAGTACCCTGTGATTCTATTGAGCTCAACTGGAGACTCAGGATGATCTATTTTAATGTCGAAATACTAGCAAACTAGTATTTGGGGCGCCTGGGTGGCTCAGTCATTAAGCGTCTGCCTTCGGCTCAGGTCATGACCCAGGGTCCTGGGATCGAACCCCAAATCAGGCTCCCTGCTCAGTGGGAAGCCTGCTTCTCCCTCTCCCTCTCCCACTCCCGCTGCTTGTGTTCCCTCTCTCTCTGTGTCTCTTTCTGTCAAATAAATAAATAAAATCTTTAAAAAAAAAAAAAGAAATACTAGCAAACTTTACTCAATCTGCAGCCTTAATTCCCCTTTGTAACCAAACATATTCACAGGCTCCATTGATTAGGACATGGACATATCTGGGGGGCTGTTATTCTTCTACTACAATGATCAAACTGCAGAAACACAAGATGTAGCTGTCCTTCATTTTAACTTAAAAACGAATCTAGAGAAGAATTCTAATCAGCCTGGCAAAGGGCACCTGCCCATTCTTGTGGCAAGGATGGGATTGGGAGCCAGACAGTATATTATAATTGGCAGCCCCAAAGAGAGTCACATGTTTTTTAGTGAGATGTGCAGCAGACAATTGAAAAGAGAGGATTTTTTTCTCAGAAGGAAGGAAAGGCGGTAGGGAGATCAAATGGTGGCTGGCCAGTGTGCTGCCATTTTACCCTGATCTCTAGCTACTTCCTTTTAGGTACAAGATGTTCTAGACACACCATGATGCTAGCTGGTTCCTCCAACCCCCTTTCATTTTCATACAACCCTTCATAACTTCTTTCAGCCAGTACAGCCTTCCTGTTATTCTCTGCCTATAGAAATCTTCGTTCTTTTAATTATACCTCAAATGCTAGTTCTTTTAGAAGAGAAGTGAGTTTCTGGAACTGCTTAGCTCTCAAACATTCAAAACATTTACTACTGTATGAAAGGTTTAACAATAATATTGCCATTATTCTGAGAACAAATGTTGTCCTTTCTCATTGCTTGAATGTTTCCGAAACCCTCCTAACTGTTGACTTGGAAAAATTCATTGGTATTTGTCTGCCCTGTCCTTGTCCTCTGCTTCAAGAGTTATTGCAAATGCTTTCCAAAAGTCCAGGATATTTGATTTTGCTTTAGAGTGATTTATGAATGCCAAGTTTACTTTCTAGTCCAAATCTCTTCTCCTACAGCACTAATAGAAAATAGTGACAATGCCACACGTCCAGGCCATTTGACTTGTTTTTGCAAAGGGAAATTTAATCCTCACAGGGTATGTTTTTTATTAGAAAGGAAGTCATTGAATCAAAATTAGATTTTACTAGGAATTACTTTCTAAAATAAATGATTAAATTCTGACATGAAAATCTAAAAAAATAGAATTTCGGCATATGCTTCATCATATATTATTTATGTATAAAATGAAATTTGTCTTAAACATAACATCAGTTCACTGCTCTAGCAGGGAGTTCTAAGACCAACACAATACTGTGTTCTCAGAAAAATGTGTCATCTCATTATAAGGAGGCAAATTTAAAAGCCAACTCTTATTTCTAGGCAAATGAGATGATGTATGAAGTCAATATTTGGTAAAACAGTATCAATTAAATTCACTGAAAACAATATAGAATGTCAAAATGGTGACAAATAGCATAGAGGTTTGACATTTCAGCCCAGAGATTTTATCCATGGGATGTTAGATCCAAGGTTAACTTTTTAAACTTTTTAACTCTTCTAATAATTGTGGGCACTTATGATTATATTATTTTTCTCAAAGATTTTATTTGTTTGACAGAAAGGTAGAAAGCACACACAAGCAGGGGCAGAGGCAGAGGGAGAAGCAGGCTCCCCGCTGAGCAGGGAGCCTGATGCAGGGCTCCATCCCAGGGTCCTGGGATCATGACCTGAGCCGAAGGCAAATGCTTAACCGACTGAGCCACCCAGGCACCCGATTATATTATTTTTCTAATAACAATGTTAATATTCACATGAATAATATACTAGGAAAATACTTTTGCTTCTTTTCAGAAAATGCCACCCACCCTTGTTAGATTTTATGCTATTTGGACCAATATTATTTTTGCAATTAGATATCTACTAACAGTTTTCTTCTTAAATTACTTAATTTGAACTTAAATTCCTTGAATGTGAAACAAAACTTTTGATGGACCTTGACAAAATTCACTTTTGTAAAGCTCTTTGTAAAAGTAGTTTGTCCTTTTAAATCACTAGCTTGCTAATAGCTGGGAAACTACTTCCCATACACTTTCAGTCTGATTAACTGACACCTCCTTCTTTATTACACTTTTAAGCGCTGAAGCTCCTTGGGGCTCTCTCCTAAACCTTCTTTCTTTACCACTCTGCACTTTTTACTTTACCATCTTCATTTATTACTTTATTATTTTCATTGATCCTGTGTGTGTGGGAGATTCTAAAATAGAAATCTGAACCCTGTAACTGTCCTCCGAGCTTCACACTAACGTAATCATTTGCCTACTGGACAGCTCCACCCAGATGTACTATAGCTACCTCACGTTCAGTGAGCACATGATTTTCTCACAGCCAGCAGGCCGCCTCCTGTGTTCCGCTGTCAAAAAGGGACTTTGACATCCACCTAGTTGCTTAAGCCAGAAAGCAGATAATCATCTTTGATATTTCCCTCTTAAACTTTCTATCCAATCGAGCTTTAACTCCTGTCAATTCTATATCAAATATATTTCAAATGTTTACAATTTTCATGTGCTAACTGGATTCCACATATCAACATTATCCATCTCCAAACTATAATTCCTTAGTCAGAAAATCTGATGAGATCAATGTTCTATTCAATTTTTTTCCTCTTAAAGGAAAGAGAAATGACTACCCATTGCTTTTATAATAAAATTCAAAATCCTGAATATGACCTACAAAAGTCTGATTACTCTTTATATCTCTAGACTCAGCATAACACATGTTAGCCGTAGGTTTCTGCTTTCCAACCATGTCTGCCTTTTTCGTATCTTTGAGTGCATTCTTACCATGCAACCACGGGGCATTTGTATAGACAACTCCCTAAACCTGGAAGCTCTGTCATCCCCTCTTCACCTAACTAATTCCTGCCATTCCTCAAATCATGGCTAAGTGTAAGTTCCTCACAGAAAATTTACCTGGTTAGGTTGTATTGTTCTATTCTATGCTTTCTTCCCCCCAAGTCTCAAAATTGTAATAACATAATTATCTGATTATTTGTAATTTATGTTATTGCACATTAGTTATTTTATTTCTTTGCCTTGGGAATATGAACTGTATAAGAGATTATATCTGTCTGTTGTGTCAACTCTACCTACCACAATCTTTTACACAGAGAAGATCATCAATAAGCATTTGTTGAAGAAATAATAAATAAATGCATACTAAGATGCTGTTTAATGTGTTACCCCTTCTAAAAGAATTTGCTTTATTAAGGGAATAATTCTAATGGCATAGCTTTCTTCTAAAATTATATCATAATCCACTTCTCTTAATCACGTGATGTTTCTCAGTCCTATACTAACTTCGCTCTAAAGATAATAGCCATCCCCAGGCTGATCTACAACAGTCACTACATTTCAATAAATTTAAAAACTTGTACCTATTTGGAACTCTGGTATACCTATTTGGAACACTGGTATAAAGAAAATGTTTACCTTTAATGCACTGACCAATACTCAGCTAGCAATGAGAAGGTCCAGTAATGCCCTTTCTTACATGTACATTCTGCTGTCCTCTCAACTTTGGTTTGCTTATGGCTTCCAGTGACTTCTGACTGAACTTCCAGACTGATGTTGACAAATTCTACAAAGAGCCCAGAGATCAGTGAGGACTGTTCAGAAATAATTAAAGTATAAGGCAAAAAAAAAAAAAAGTTGTAATTGAAACATCTTCATAGCCCCAACAGTCCATAAGCTTTCAAAGGATAGCAACCATGTCTTTTCCTTAATAGAGCAACCTAAAACAACCTAAAACAGTTTAGACATTCCGTGTTTTTGTTGGCTTCTGAAAAGCCAAGAGAGTAAATAATTATCTCTGTCTGGGAGACTCAGGGAAGACTTCTAGATGAAACCAAGTCCTAAAACTGAGAAGAAATGGTAATATGAGGGGGGAAGTTATTCCAGCTAAAGGGAATAGCAAATGCAAGGGCATAAAGACATGAAAGGGAACCACGTGTTGATAACAATGAGTTGATTTAGAGCACACTGAGCTTGGAACCCATAATGTGACAGACAGAGAAACGCTGTTACAGTTATGTTGGAGAGCCCTCTTACCATGCTAAAGAGTTTACCTCTTATCTTCTAAGAAATTGCATGTCAAACAAGACTTAAGGAAGTGGAATATGCAGATTTATTTTTTTAAAAAGAAACATTATTGGTATTTTGAAGCATGGACAAAAAGATGAATGACTACAGTTACTGGAGCAAATAGATTTTATCTTTTTTGCCCATTCCTATAAATCACAGGCACTTAGATACATGTCTCAAATGAAATTTCTGCAGAAAATGTTGTCAGTCCAACAGCGATGTCTACCATATGTGGGGAAAGGGTGTGGTGCGTGCGTACAGGAACATCAACACATTGGGTAGAGGGTGAGGTTTCTGAGGGAGCAGTGCCAATAGCACAGGGACATTTGCACTGGGGACCAAATGGGGTGCTTGAACTGAAGAGATATTTTAGAAGTTAATAGCAGTATGACATCTTGAAAAAGATAATTAAGAAACAGTGATAGGAAGCAGTTTTCCTGAGTCTGAAAGAACATTTGTCCATTCTTATACTTTGGTTTTGGTACAGATGGGACTACTAAATAAAATAGGGATGAAAAGAAGAGAATGCTTCTGCGTTCTCTCTATATTTCACTATCTCTAACATGTTTTGTATTTTATTAATTTGTTCCTTTTTTTGTTTGTTTTTATTTTTTTTATTTTTTATTTTTATTTATTTATTTTTTTTAAAGATTTTATTTATTTATTTGAGACAGAGAATGAGAGAGAGAGAGCACATGAGAGGGGAGAGGGTCAGAGGGAGAAGCAGACTCCCTGCCGAGCAGGGAGCCCGATGCGGGACTCGATCCAGGGACTCCAGGATCATGACCTGAGCCGAAGGCAGTCGCTTAACCAACTGAGCCACCCAGGCGCCCTTTTTGTTTGTTTTTAGATGACTGTCTTTCTAGATAGGCAGCAACAATTTTCTTTCGGAGGCTCTCTTGGGACAAAAATAGAATATTGGTTGAAAGAAAAGAATATAGCATTTATAGAACCTAACTAATATATTTCATATATGAATCACCATGTTATTAAAGCAGTAAATGTTCATGCAGTAACTCTTTTGAATCATTTTAATTATTAAAATCAGTAAACATTTGTTCATTGACTCTTTATTACCTGAGTACATACTCATTAATCCAAGGGAGAAAGAAAAAGAAAAAGAAGTAGCGTAGTCCCTCCCCTTGAAAGGGGTGTTTTCCATATTCTCAGAGTAAAATTAACTACTTAGAAACTGTCCCTCTCCCGTAGCCCTCAAAGCCAACGTATTAACCACTATTTGTTCATAGGAAGGAAGTGGTTTCATCTAGGGCTTACAGCCAAGAATCTTGCATTCCATTCCATTCATTGCTTCTGTTACTGATTTATTGAGCAATATTAAATAGCAATTCTGTATACTTTCCCTTTGTCCCTCTGAGTGGGCAATGCACTGGAAATTCCACTAATGTGGGCATGGCTTGGGGCATGACAAATAAATAGGTGGAGACCAGAAGTACATCTCTGGCACGTCTCAGGAATGTCCCTAGAGATGGTTCATTTCTGAGTAGCTGAGCAGAGACATGACTCAGCCAGAGTTTCTGCAATGGGCTGTCTGGGGCAGCTATGAAAGTGCTGGCAAGAGCCATGGATCAGCCAGTGTTTCCTGGATGTAGAAGAGAAAACTGAGCCTTCTATTTAGAATCGAGGCTCTTAAATTGCAATCTGATTATACAAACTTACTTGAGTTTTTTGTCAGCACTGCAATATTAATATTAATTCTATCTCCTTACAATAACTTTTTCGAATATTATAAATGTATTTGATGCACATTGAAAACAATTATTATTTAATCAGCAGACATTAGAACTTCTCTTTGGGGTGGATTTTTTAGAAAAATACCTTGTTTTTACAGCTGAGAAGTGAAGAAAGTCTGTGTTGGCAAAGAGATAACTAAGGGATATGTAAACTTGTTTCTTAAGAAATAAACACTAAACTGGAAATGGAAAAAAGGGGAGAGGAAAGAGAAGAGGGAGAAGGAAGGTGACCAAACAACAGAACAAAGAGGATAAAAGCTTCTATCGAACAGGAGTGTTTAAAAAATGGTGCTTATATAAATTTTCCTTGTAAGTGATATGATATCCATATAGAAATGCATTTTGCATTGGGGTTTTGATAGTTTGATACTTGTTTTGAGATTATGTTCTGTCTCTGATATGAAGAAATTTAAGAATTTCTCTCTCCGTTATGCATCATTGTGTTTTTCAGTGCCTAGTTTTTTATGACAGAAATTGGGCAATTAAGACAAAGTATAATCATTCCATTTCAACTTATTGGGCAATAGTTGCATGATCCTCTGTTTGTAGGAATTTGTATGTCAAGGCTCATGTGACAGTTTCTTTATGGCACTGAAAGAAGACTGTAATTGTCTTTGTTGTGTTCCTCCTGCCTGCCCTTGTTGTATTCCTTATAACAATGAGTTTGCATTTATGAATCAGAAAATGACTAGTTCCTAAATACAAAGTTAAATTTAACCCCCCATGAAGGTACCAGCTGTCCCCAAGTGAGATAATTGCCATTATCCTCAGACCAAAAATTCCAGTTCTCCTTGAGACAGAGGCTTGAAATGGGAGTCCCCCAAGAGGCCACTTTTGATCCAGTGATCTCTTATCAGAGTATCAGAGAATTTCCACCCACAAGAGCAGACTCATTTTCTTTTGTGATAAAAACCAAAGATTCCCAGAGGAGGCTATTCCAGACCCATTGCTCAAATCTGGCTTACTTGTTCCTGGTTTATTATCCAGGACATAGTGGAATGGTCACAGAACAGAACACAGTGAGCAGACGGTAAATTTTATGGTAGAGTTGACTCAACATCTGAGAAATATGCAGTGGACAGTGTAGGGGCTCTTCACAGATCCTTTTGGACCCTTTTTACCATTCCTGTGGGAGGGGGGTAGGGTGTTAATGGTTTGTTGTATATTCAACAATCTATCTCCTACCTCTCAACAATGACAGAAGACTGTCAGATGCTATGAAAACCAGCTCTCTGGCCTCCAGTTTGGGCACCTCTAAGGCATAGTGTATACTTCAGAGCTCCCTGTAGGCTGAAGACTTATGCTTGAGACTACATCTGCACTGTTGCTTGGCTTCCTTCCCTTCTCTCTCGTGCTTCCTCCAGCTCCCTAACCAGTATCCCCGGGGGGCAGTTCCTTAATAAATCATTTACACATATGTCCTTGGCTCAGGGTCTGCTTCTTTGGAACCTGACCAAGACAAAAAAGTAAATGAACAGGGAGGAACAGGGAAAATAGGAATTTTCAACTGTGAGATAGGAAAATAGATTACCAGAAGCCAGGATGGGAGAGAGTGAGATAATCTGGGAAAAAAGGAGTAGAAGTAGGGTGAAGGAGGGGACAAAAAAGCAAGTCACTATAGTTTGGGACCACAGTATGTGGGGCCTTCATTTAGGGGTCCTGAAACATGATTAAATATGAGCCCTGAACTCATACTGATTGGGGATAAAATTCTAACTTTGCCACTTCATAACTGTGTAACCTTTGGCAAGGTGTTTTACTCTCTAAGCTTCTATTTTTCCATCTATAAAATGAATCTAAAATTTAACCCTTAGAAATACTTTTACATATGGAAAGAAGTTTTATACCTAAAGGTATTTATTAGAGCATAATTTAAAGATGAGTTTCCCTACTGGGGGTGATTTTTTTCCCTAGGGCACATTTGGCCGTATCTGGAAACATTTTTGTTTTCACAACTTGGGGATGGGGAAGTTACTAGTTACTAGTAGGTTAAAGGCCAAGGATGCCACTATACTCTTAGATGCAAGAGACAGCATCCCACCTTCATCCCCAACAAAGAAATATTTGGACCAAAATACCAATAGTGCCAAGATTGAGAAACTTTAGAGCAACAAAAAGTTGAAAGCTAACTAAATATTTAAAACAATAAAAAATAGGTAATGATTAAGTAAATTATAGCGCATCTTCTAGATGATGTGCCATAACTGAAAATACATTATTTTGTTAAAGATTTTCATTGACTCCTATGATGAGACTATAATAACATAAAAAGTGCTGAGAGTCTGTAAATCATATAAGCTCATTCATTCATTCAAGTCATAATTTTTGAGAGCTACTTCGTGCCAGGCATTGGACTAGGGAATTTATAGTTGTGAAAGAGACAAGTTTATTGCTATCATGACTTTACAGTCCAGTGGAGAGAAAGGACCATAGAAGATGATAGATAGATGATAGATAGATAGATGATAGATAAAAAGAAGTTATGAAAAATTTACTCATTAAAAATAAGAATATAAAGTAGATGTCTGAATAATTAAAATAATGAATAAAGTATGATAAACATAAATAAATGAACAAGAAGCAATTCTCTGAAGAGCTGACATTTCGACTGAGATCTTAATGACTAGAACCATGAAAGGATAGAAGGGAGAGCATTCCCAGGCAGAAGACCCTAAAGTGATGAGAACAAATTTGGCAGTGTGAAGAACATAGATGTGAAGAGCCAAAGCAAAGTATGGTTAACAATATAGACTATGGAGAAAAATAGACTTGAATTGGAATTCCTGCTCTGTGTGATATGAAGTGAGATGTTCACTCAACATTGCTTCCTTATCTGTAATTGGAGATAAGAAAACTTCTCAGAGTCATGATGAAAATTAAATCAGATAATATATGTAAAGTGCTATGCCTTTTATGTAGTAAGTACTCAATAGTTTTAATTGAATAAAAAAATCAAGATTTAAACATATGCATAGGATATAGACTGAATACAAAAAATATTCATATATTAAACCTACATAATATTAAACATAACACATACTATAAGGGTACAGAAGGTATAAGTATAATAGATTTCATGACCTCTAAGATCTTATCTGATGATACCAGGTCTGTGAATTCTTGTACAACAGTAAGTGACAGATTGCTGTATAATAATAAATGACATGTTTACCTGTTCATCTCAGTTCTCTGAATCAATGAAGAATGAATATCTAGTTTACTAAAGTATGAAAGTATAGTGAACACAAAGTGGCAATGGGAAGAGCTCTGGACCTGTGACCAACAGATATTGGTTCTATCTTAAGCTCTAATGCATACTAGTTTTATTCTAACAAATCACCAACCAACTCAAGCACCAATAAAGAATGCATTGGACAACATGATCTCAAAGATCCCTTCTACTTCTAGGATTCTAAATATTACAGATAATTTAGGAACAAAAGGCAGTTTGACCAGATATTAATTTAATCAAGTATAAAAGTAGTTTTATATAATACTATTTGTTCCAAAAAGAAAAACTAAAGAAATCTTCTGGATTAAGGAAAGTGTCTATTCATAACTTATGTAAAATTATATTAATTATGAGAATCAAAATACAGTGATTATAAACTTTTCTTTTAATGCATTTGCTTTTAATTTAACTTTTCAAACAGAAGTGAAGATGGCCAGGTTTTTACAATAAGTAGTTTAAAGAGACAGGCAGTCACACAAGGAAACTCTATAAATACTTGCAGTGGAGAAAGACAAGTTGTCCTAGACATCATTGAAATAGCTGTACATTAGAGAGAGGCCATTCCTAACATTGGAACACATGGAATGTTCAGCTCAGATGCACAGATCCAAATTGGTGTACCAATATTCTTTTCATACCATAATTTAAAATAATTTTATCATGAATTCGTCACATCAGTAAAAGTGATTTATAAATATTTCATCGCATAGCAAAAGAAATGAATGGAAGTGAGGAAGGTACTGGCTTTGTTTCATACAATTTAACTGAATAAAGAACTTAGGTCTAAGGCTTTACAGAAAGTCACATACAAATAAGATAAGGTCAGGGTCAGGATCCACTTAAAATCCATTAAAATGTCATGAAGTCACTGCTCCACTACACATGAGAAGGTAATTGTGCTGTCAGGGGATAAAGAAAAATATCCTTAAAAGGAGATATAGAGACTTGCATAGTCTTTAAGACTGGAGAATATATAAACAATTTTACATGCATGTGTTTAGTACATATATCCTTATTTATTATTTATATATTAATTTATTAAATTAGAAGGCATGGTGTCTAATGAAACCCTATTTAAGTTCATAGTTCACCTATGAACTTCAAGTGAATTAAAGGGGTGGGGGAGGGGCGCCTGGGTGGCTCAGTCGTTAAGCATCTGCCTTCAGCTCAGGTCATGATCCCAGGGTCCTGGGATCGAGCCCCACATCGGGCTCTCTGCTCAGCGGGGAGCCTGCTTCTCCCTCTCCCACTCCCCTTGCTTGTGTTCCCTCTCTTGCTGTGTTTCTCTCTGTCAAATAAATAAATAAAATCTTTAAAAAAATAATAATAAATAAAGGGGTGGGGGAGCTTTGTTCAAAATAGTAGGTGGAACATTTATATTTATGTCCTTTCCCAGTTAACTTTACTTTAAAATGATATTGAAGGGATATGTAACAACAGGTGAGCAGAATGGGGCTATTCATGAGATTTTGACACACTTCTAGAAGACAGAAAGCATATGATAAAGTGGTATTATTGCAAAAGGATAGAAAAACTGTGACCTAGAGAATATGGGGATAAGGCAGCAGTTGGTGAGGAGAGAGTCAATATGTGCTGCAAACTACAGGAAGGTTCAGAACTGGGGATACCAGTAACCATAAAAAGTGGCAGATGAATTTAAAGTCAGTAGTTGGAATAATTGGCCCACTCCATTTATCACAACTGAATATAGAACACTTGGCAGCAGCTTTTTAACTCTAAGATCAAAAATTAACCTTTAAGTGTTGTTGTATGTCTGGAAATAATCATCTTAAGACCAGCTACCATAAGACCATCTATTTTCTGATATTTAGGGATCCCAGTATGTAGCAATCCAATTTTCTGACTTTATTCCAAATAGTCTGGCAATCAGCAAATACCTCACACATCAGAGAAACTCATAGCCATGAGTCCACATAAATGGACAACCAAAGTTCACAGGAAAGTTTAGAAAATATGAAATATGAAAAAGCCAAAGTGAACAAACAAATAAATGACCCCAGGGAAACAAATAATTCACAAAAGAGAATAAAACATAAAAAAATATGTAATGGGGTCCTTAGCCTTTGGTAAAGAATATACTGTACCCATCATATAAGAATAGGATTCTGTGACAAAAGAATAATCAGAGAACAAAAGCAATCTCCTAGCAGTTAATAATTTATTGCCTGCAAACAATTCACTATGAGGTTTAGAATATAAAGTCAAAGATATTTCTCAAGAAGTTAAAAAAGTTAAAATAAATAGAAGATGAATCCT
This sequence comes from Phoca vitulina, assembly GCF_004348235.1. Taxonomy (NCBI): domain Eukaryota; kingdom Metazoa; phylum Chordata; class Mammalia; order Carnivora; family Phocidae; genus Phoca; species Phoca vitulina. The sequence continues at coordinate 74,112,371 of NW_022589707.1, forward strand.
GGGGACAGAATATCATACTAATAATTCCTAATGGTTCCTAATGGTTCTAGGAACCATGAAGGAGAAAATACTAGGAAGAGAATTAAAAATAAATTAATTAACAATCATTTCTGAGATATAAACACATAATTTTACAGATTAAAAGGGCTGAGGACTTAGTGGAGTATGTGAAAAAGATATACATTTAGAAAACTATTGTAAAATTTCAGTATGGCAAGGAAAAAGAGGAGTTTGTAAAAGGCCAAACTGGTTTACTACAAAGGAATAATAATAATCAACCTGGTATCAGACTTCTTTACAAAATTGGATCCTGGAAGAAGGTGGTACAATGCCTTCAAAGTTGACCAGTCTTCATACTGGAACACATGGAGATATGAAGAGAATGGTGAGCAGAAAACTCATCACCACACAGTTAAGGTGTGGGATATTACTTTCCACATAATCTTTTTAAAGGAAGTTCCTTAAGTGTGAGTTGCAGAAAAATGAAAGTGTAAATGGACAAACTAACACAAAAAGAGGAAGATGGACATATAGAATGTGGAAAAAAGAGAACTGAAACCTTGGGAGTTACAGATATATACCAGAATATTTTATAATCAGCCAAGACTGCAGCAGGAGAATAAAAGGTAAAGATGGGAATTATTTCATAAGGAAGAAAAAGAATTTCATAGATTTGTTATTTTGACAATTTTGAAGAACATAAAACTTGGCAAAAGCAACAAAAAAACGCACCTTAAACTGCAGTAAAGATATAAATAATGGAATGAATGAATGAATGAATGAATGAATAAAACTAGATGGAAAAGAAAATGTTATCACACCATAACATGGTTCCATGATAAATACTATTTAGGTTGTCATGAATAAGAACCTCATACTGCCTTTCAATTTTAAAAAGTAAGCTGTAGATGAAGACCAGAAGCATTAATTATTGTTGTAGAACTGAATAAAATATAACCAACCTTAACAACATGTAATAAAATGCTTACATGACTGAAGAGAGAAAGTTGGAGAACTGAAGAAAAGGTTGTGTGTGGTAGTAACATACAGATCCTACAAAATGAGAATTCAAAGGATACTGGCTATTGTTAATGGAATAGCAAGAGTATAAGAATATAATTTACAACAGAAACAAAACTAAAAGTAACAATAATCATAATCTCACTCTTTTTTTTAAGATTTTATTTTTTATTTGAGAGAGAGAAAAAGCAATAGAGAGAGAGAGCATGAGCAGGGGGAGAGGGGCAGAGGGAGAAGCAGACTCCCCATGAGCAGGAAGCCCGATGCAGGGCTCGATTCCAGGACCCGGAGATCATAACCTGAGCTGGAGGCAGATGCTTAATGGACTGAGCCACCCAGGTGCCCCTGCAATCTCACTCTTACAGAGAAAGGAGATTGAGAATAAATTAAATGTTGTATGACTTCTCTGCTTCCACCTATCATTCTATGAACACAAAAGATCACCTCTGAAATTGAGTAAGAAATATTAACATACTTTTACACATGTTTAAATGTAGACAGTAGGGGAGAGGGCCTGAGTGGCCCAATCAGTTGGGCACCAGACTCTTGATTTCGGCTCAGGTCATGATCTCAGGGTCATGGGATTGAGCCCCGTTTTGGGCTCTGCACTGGGCATGGAGTTTGCTTGGGATTCTCTCCCTCTCTCTCTGCCTCTCCTCTGCTCTCTCTCTCTTTCTCTTAAAAAAATAAATAAATAAAGCCGAGAGTGGGACTAGAGGAAAACAGGAATTAGGCAGAGAACTGTTACTTTTTTTATTATAAGTCCATCTGTACTATTTGCTTTTTAAAATTGGTGCTACTTTAAAAAAAAAAAAAAGCTTTCATTTTGTAATATTTTAGATTTACAGAAAAGTGACAAAGATAGTATAGTACACTGTTCTTTCCAGTGTTAACATTTTACATTACCATGGTACATTTGTCAGAACTAAGAAACTGACATTACTATTAACTGAACTCCAGACTTTATTTGGATTTCACTGAGTTTTTCATAATGTCCTCTTTATGTTCCAGATCTAGAATCCAGGGTTATACAATGCATTTAGTTTTCAGGCCTCCCTAGTCTTCTTTGGTCTGTAGCAGTTTCTCCGTCTTTCCTTGTATTTCATGACCTTGACAATACTAAGGAGCACTAGACAGGTTTTTTGCATAATGCCTTCTAATTTTATCTGTTGTTTTCTTACTATTAAGCCATGGTTATGGGTTTTGGAAAGAACACAACAGGTGGAGTGCCCTTCTCTTCACATTATCTCAGAAACGTGCTATCTAAATTATATCACTCATGATGTTAATCTTACTTACTTGGCTAAGGTAGTGTTTTCCATGGTTCTCCACTGGGTAGTCCCTATTTTCTCTTTTGTTGCTCTTTTCTTTGGAAGTGAGTTATTAAGTCTAGGCCACAAGCATGTGTGAGGACAGGAATTAATCTTCACCTTCTGTAGGGGGTAGTGACTACACATCTTACTTGGAATTCTTCTGGGAAGGAAAAAATTTGTCTTTCAACTATTTACTCATTCAGTCATTTATATCAGCATGGCTCATGTATACTTATTTTATACTTTAGATTGTAACCTAGTATTATGTTACTTATTTTGTTGCTGAAATTTTTCCAAGTGTGGCCATTTGGGAACTCTTTTGAGTGGGGTTTCTTTGAAGTTTTTCTATCATTTCATTTTTGAGGTGTTTCCTTACTTCTTGGAAATACAAGATGATCCAGGCTCTTTTGTTGATTTATTTTTGCCCTGGTCTTAGAACCAGCCATTTCTCAGAAGAACCATGAGAGACAATGGACTCTGAAAAACAAACTGAGGGTTCTAGAGGGGAGGGGAGTGGGAGGATGGGTTAGCCTGGTGATGGGTATTGAGGAGGGCACGTTCTGCATGGAGCACTGGGTGTTAGCACAAACAATGAATCATGGAACACTATATCTAAAACTAATGATGCAATGTATGGGGATTAACATAACAATAAAAAAAAAAAAGAACCAGCCATTTCTCTTAAGTACCCTGGTTCCTTTTTATTAGAGAATAGTATTCAGAAACCAAGGTCTAGATATTAGATGTGCTTGTTGTTACTGTGGTGTTATTGCTTCTAGGACTTTTCAATGTATATAGCTAGGTATTTTATGTGTGTATACTAATCTATGTATACATACTGTATTAAGGTTCTCCAGAAAAATAGAGTCAGTAGGATGTGTGCATTGCAGAAAGAGATTTATTTTAAGGAATTGACTCATGTTGTTTTGCAGGCTGGTAAGTACAAAATCTTCAAGATGGGCCAGCAGGTAGGAGACCCAGAGAAGAGCCCATGTTTCAGTTCAAGTTTGAAGGACATCTGCTACAAAATTCGTTTCATGCTCAAGAGAGATCAGTCTTTTATTTCACTTAGCATAATACCATATAGGTTCATCTAGGTTATTACAAATGGCAAGATCTCATTCTTTTTATGGCTTAGTAATATTCCATTATATATATATATATGTGTGTGTGTGTGTGTATATATATATATATACACACACACACAATCACATATGTATTTATATATATGTACCACATATTCTTTATCCATTCATCTATTGGTGGACACCTAAATTGCTTCCATATCTTGGCTATTGTAAATAATGCTGCAATAAACATAGAGATGCATATAAAAAAAAAAATAAGAGAGAGAGAAGGAGTCTTTTTGTTCTATTCAGTCTTTCAACTGATTGGATGAAGCCCATCCTCATTATAGAAGGTAATCTACTTTATTCAAAGCCACTAATTTAAATGTTAATTTTATCCAGAAACATTCTCATAGAAATATCCAGAATAATGTTTGACCAAATATCTGAGTACTGTGGCTCAGTCAAGTAGACACATAAAATTAATCATCACACATACATATCATAACTTTGTTTCCAGTATAAATATATTTATATATATTAAGCTAAACATGAGATGATATTTATGTCTCTGACTCTAATCCAGTCTCCATGTTATTTTTATAAATATGTGTTTTTATTTTTATTAATATTTAAGACATGAAACATCTTGACTTTCATTAATGACTACGAAATTGAGAATTTTAAATTATATATAATCAGAAAATGTTTGAAATTAGTGAAGCAGGGAAATAATCAATGACTCCTAATACATGTCAGATACTTCATACTTTTTATTTGGTTTAAGCTACACAGTTGTGGGAGGGAAACATCATTGGACAAGTCGGGAATCTGAAGCTGAGAGAAAATAAAGAACTTGTTCAAGTTCTTATAGAATGTTAATTTACAAGTAGTAGATCCAGAGGAAAGAAAATAACAAAGTGCAGGCAGCAGGAGAAGAAAATTAATTAACATTAATTAAGTTCCTAGGGCTGCTGTAGAAAGTGCCACAAACTGGGTGTCTTAAAACATCAGAAATCTATTCTCTCACAGTTCTGAGGTTAGAAGTCCAAATTCAAGGTATCAGTAGTGCCATGCTCCCTTTGAGTCCTCCATGAGGGAATCCTTCCTTGTCTCTTCCAGCTTTTGGTAGCCTCAAGTATTCCTGGGCTTATGGGAGCTTAATGCCAGGCTACCACCTTATTTGCAAGGCCTTCTTCTTTTAAAGATATAACTCATATTGGATTAAAGTCTACTCTAATGACCTCCTAATTTGGTTATCTGCAAGGACTGTTTCCAAAAGGTCCATTCACAGGACTTCAACATATCTTTTTTTTTTTTTTTTTTTTTTTTTAAATTTTTTATTGTTATGTTAATCCCCATACATTGCATCATTAGTTTTAGATATAGTGTTCCATGATTCATTGTTTGTGCATAACACCCAGTGCTCCATGCAGAACGTGCCCTCCTCAATACCCATCACCAGGCTAACCCATTCTCCCAACCCCCTCCCCTCTAGAACCCTCAGTTTGTTTTTCAGAGTCCATCATCTCTCATGGTTCTTCTCCCCCTCCGATTTCCCCCCCTTCATTCTTCCCCTCCTGCTACATTCTTCTTCTTCTTTTTTTCTTTCTTAACATATGTTGCATTATTTGTTTCAGAGGTACAGATCTGAGATTCAACAGTCTTGCACAATTCACAGCGGTTACCAGAACACATACCCTCCCCAGTGTCCATCACCCAGTCACCCCATCCCTCCCACCCCACCCCCCACTCCAGCAACCCTCAGTTTGTTTCCTGAGATTAAGAATTCCTCATATCAGTGAGGTCATATGATACATGTCTTTCTCTGTTTGACTTATTTCGCTCAGCATAATACCCTCCAGTTCCATCCACGTCGTTGCAAATGGCAAGATCTTATTCCTTTTGATGGCTGCATAATATTCCATTGTATATATATACCACCTCTTCTTTATCCATTCATCTGTTGATGGACATCTTGGCTCTTTCCACAGTTTGGCTATTGTGGACATGGCTGCTATAAACATCGGGGTGCACGTAGCCTTTCGGGTCCCTACTTTTGTATCTTTGGGGTAAATACCCAGTAGTGCAATTGCTGGATCGTATGGTAGCTCTATTTTCAACTTTTTGAGGAACCTCCATACTGTTGTCCAGAGTGGCTGCACCAGCTTGCATTCCCACCAACAGTGTAGGAGGGTTCCCCTTTCTCCGCATCCCCGCCAACATCTGTCATTTCCTGACTTGTTAATTTTAGCCATTCTGACTGGTGTGAGGTGGTATCTCATTGAGGTTTTGATTTGGATTTCCCTGATGCCGAGCGATATTGAACACTTTTTCATGTGTCTGTTGGCCATTTGGATGTCTTCTTTGGAAAAATGTCTGTTCATGTCTTCTGCCCATTTCTTGATTGGATTCTTTGTTCTTTGGGTGTTGAGTTTGATGAGTTCTTTATAGATTTTGGATACTAGCCCTTTATCTGATATGTCATTTGCAAATATCTTCTCCCATTCTGTCGGTTGTCTTTTGGTTTTGTTGACTGTTTCCTTTGCTTTGCAAAAGCTTTTTATCTTGATGAAGTCCCAATAGTTCATTTTTGCCCTTGCTTCCCTTGCCTTTGGCGATGTTTCTAGGAAGAAGTTGCTGCGGCTGAGGTCGAAAGGTTGCTGCCTGTGTTCTCCTTTAGGATTTTGATGGACTCCTGTCTCACATTGAGGTCTTTCAACCATTTGGAGTCTATTTTTGTGTGTGGTGTAAGGAAATGGCCCAGTTTCATTCTTCTGCATGTGGCTGTCCAATTTTCCCAACACCATTTGTTGAAGAGACTGTCTTTTTTCCATTGGACATTCTTTCCTGCTTTGTCAAAGATTAGTTGACCATAGAGTTGAGGGCTCTCCATTCTGTTCCATTGATCTATGTGTCTGTTTTTGTGCCAGTACATACTGTCTTGATGATGACAGCTTTGTAGTAGAGCTGGAAGTCTGGAATTGTGATGCCGCCAGCTTTGCTTTTCTTTTTCAACATTCCTCTGGCTATGCGGGGTCTTTTCTGGTTCCATACAAATTTGAGGATTATTTGTTCCATTTCTTTGAAGAAAGTGGATGGTATTTTGATGGGGATTGCATTGAATGTGTAGATTGCTCTAGGTAGGATTGACATCTTCACAATATTTGTTCTTCCAATCCATGAGCATGGAACGTTTTTCCATTTCTTTGTGTCTTCCTCAATTTCTTTCATGAGTATTTTATAGTTTTCTGAGTACAGATCCTTTGCCTCTTTGGTTAGATTTATTCCTAGGTATCTTATGGTTTTGGGTGCAATTGTAAATGGGATCGACTCCTTAATTTCTCTTTCTTCTGACTTGTTGTTGGTGTATAGGAATGCCACTGACTTCTGTGCATTGATTTTATATCCTGCCACTTGACTGAATTCCTGTATGAGTTCTAGCAGTTTTGGGGTGGAGTCTTTGGGATTTTCCACATAAAGTATCATATCATCTGCAAAGAGTGAGAGTTTGACTTCTTCTTTGCCAATTTGGATGCCTTTGATTTCTTTTTGTTGTCTGATTGCTGTGGCTAGGACTTCCAATACTATGTTGAATAGCAGTGGCGATAGTGGACATCCCTGCCGCGTTCCTGACCTTAGGGGGAAAGCTCTCAGTTTTTCCCCATTGAGAATGATATTCGCTGTAGGTTTTTCATAGATGGCTTTTATGATATTGAGGTATGTACCCTCTATCCCTATACTCTGAAGAGTTTTGATCAAGAAAGGATGCTGTACTTTGTCAAATGCTTTTTCTGCATCTATTGAGAGGATCATATGATTCTTGTTCTTTCTTTTGTTAATGTATTGTATCACGTTGATTGATTTGCGGATGTTAAACCAACCTTGCAGCCCAGGGATAAATCCGACTTGGTCGTGGTGAATAATCCTTTTAATGTACTGTTGGATCCTATTGGCTAGTATTTTGGTGAGAATTTTTGCATCCATGTTCATCAGGGATATTGGTCTGTAATTCTCCTTTTTGATGGGGTCTTTGTCTGGTTTTGGGATCAAGGTAATGCTGGCCTCAAAAAATGAGTTTGGAAGTTTTCCTTCCATTTCTATTTTTTGGAACAGTTTCAGAAGGATAGGTATTAATTCTTCTTGAAATGTTTGGTAGAATTCCCCTGGGAAGCCATCTGGCCCTGGGCTTTTGTGTTTTGGGAGATTTTTGATGACTGCTTCTATTTCCTTAGTGGTTATAGGTCTGTTCAGGTTTTCTATTTCTTCCTGGTTCAGTTTTGGTAGTTGATACATCTCTAGGAATGCATCCATTACTTCCAGGTTATCTAATTTGCTGGCATAGAGTTGCTCATAATATGTTCTTATAATTGTTTGTATTTCTTTGGTGTTGGTTGTGATTTCTCCTCTTTCATTCATGATTTTGTTGATTTGGGTCATTTCTCTTTTCTTTTTGATAAGTCTGGCCAGGGGCTTATCAATCTTGTTAATTCTTTCAAAGAACCAGCTCCTAGTTTCGTTGATCTGTTCTACTGTTCTTTTGGTTTCTATTTCATTGATTTCTGCTCTGATCTTTATTATTTCTCTTCTCCTGCTGGGTTTAGGCTTTATTTGCTGTTGTTTCTCCAGCTCCTTTAGGTGTAGGGTTAGGTTGTGTACTTGAGACCTTTCTTGTTTCTTGAGAAAGGCTTGTATTGCTATATACTTTCCTCTTAGGACTGCCTTTGCTGTATCCCAAAGATTTTGAATAGTTGTGTTTTCATTTTCATTGGTTTCCATGAATTTTTTTAATTCTTCTTTAATTTCCTGGTTGACCCATTCATTCTTCAGTAGGATGCTCTTTAGCCTCCATGTATTTGAGTTCTTTCCGACT